>NC_034591.1:51336287-51362319 GCF_900095145.1 Mus pahari
CACACACACACACACACACACACACACACACTGCTCTTTTAAAGTGAAAGTGAACTAGGCATCCTGAGTGTTTTCTGCTCACCCCAGCGGTAAGGGATGCTGAAAGGATGCTTTGTTCTGATTCCTGAGTCTTGAGTCTTGGACATCTGTGAGACCTACTCTTTCCCATCTCTGGACATTTTCAAAAGGAACTAATAGCTCCCCCTGTTGGCTGTCAATGCCCTCTGTAGAGAAGGAGTCAAGTGAATGCCACAATAAATAAAGATCCAGACTGGCCTTTGGGAATATGGCTCCCTGCTCTGTGATCGGTCAGCGGGCGCTCCATGCACCTGCCCGGCACATGCATCTAGTCACAGGTGTTTATCTTTTGCCATTACGACCCCAGAGAGGTGGAACAGTGAGATGTGAAATCCATCAAAATAGTGAACATTCCAGCAATCAGACATCTAAGAATCTGCCTCAAGGAAATAATGAAAGTTGTGTGCCGAGATTTATGACCCAGGATGGCCATCCCAGGGCTGTTCATAACAGTGAAATACTGGAGACTCCAACTGTCCAATAATGGGAGAATGGTAAATGACGGGGCATTCTTAGAGTGGAATATTATGTGACAACTAAAAATGGCGGTGTTAGAAAAATCTTTTTATGGCATTCCAGTGTTACTAATACAGACAGTAAGAAAGCATGATACATGGCAGCGTGATCTTAACAAGTCTAGATGGAACCAACTTACCTGGCAGGCTCTGCCTGCGGAACTGAAGCCACTAGTACCTTTCCAGCGCTGTGGTGGGAGGCGAGGAGACAAGGGGCCAAAAGCCACATCTTCCATTGTGAAGTCGTGTTTTCCACACATGTCTAGATGATAATATGTCTGTGAGTATGTCTGTATGACCTGGGCTCCTCACTGATACCTGTACCCATAACCCCGTCTTCTCCATGCCTGCCAGGCTTCTAGTTAGCCTCTCAAGTCTCAAGTTGTACTCTTGTCAGCTCTTGGCTATCATTCTGCTCTGCTGCCTACTCCCTGACAGAACCCACCCCCCTCTGTGGTGTGTGTGTGTGTGTGTGTGTGTGTGTGTGTGTGTGTGAACACTTGCAGAGGTTAGCTCAGCCCTTTCACCTTGAGACAGGGTCTCTTGTGGTTCACTGCCTTATATGGCAGGTTAGCTGGCTTGTGAGCTTTCAAGGATTCTCTGGTGTCTGCTTCCCATCTTGTCATAGGAGTGCTGGGATTACAGATACCCACTGCTGCATCTGGCTTTACAAAGACTTGAACTCACGTCCTTAAGCTTGAATACCCACTGAGCCGTCTCCCAACCCAAAGGATTTTTCGAGACAACCTCTAGTGAATGGTGTACTTTTAATTTTTTTTCTTACAGTACTGAGGATTGATCCTGAGGATCAGAAAGCAGATAAGAAAAATTTAACTATATACATCATTTTTCAAAAATTGCATCTGCCTTTGAGAGAGGCAGTTTTTAAAGTTCCCGCACACTCTCTCAGCCAGCCCCTTGCTGTCCTGTTTTATTGTCATCTTGTGTCAGTGAGGCACTGACCACACGCAGTTGGTGATCCAATACCCATCCATTATGAGTAATGTCTGTAGCTGACATCAGTGTTTACGCTGTGTGGTTTGTCCCATGCTTGAAATGTAGAAAGACTGTTGCGGTCATCACAGACTTAGGCAGAGTAAGAGTTCGATTGTCCTAGGAATCCCCTAGGAAAGCCCCATCCTGTCCCAGAACAGAGGTCCTCTTTCCATCTTTCGTACTTACTTATCTCACACTGGCTGCTGCATGCCCATGGGGACCAGAGGGCAGCTGGCAAGAGTCAGCTGTCTTCTATTGGGTGAGTCTTGAGGAGCAAACTCAAGTCAGCAAGCTTGACTGCAAGTGACTTTTCCTACTGAGCCATCTCACCACCCCTCAAATCAGCTTTTAAAATATACATTTTAGCAAGTGAACAAGGGCCAGTGAAACATAAACAAATTACTGTTTCTAAAAGCATGGCATTGTCAGGGGTGCTGCTTATGCCTAGAATCTCAGCACTTGAGCAGCTGATGTTAGAAGGCCACTACTGTGAGTTTGAGTACAAACCTGGGCTACATAGTGAGTTCTTGACTAGCCTGGGGTATAGAATGAGAGTCTCCCTTGAAGAATAGTGTGTGTGTGTGTGTGTGTGTGTGTGTGTGTGTGTGTGTGTGTGTGTGATGTCTGACTCTTGTCTCTTGTGTCTCAATAAAAACAGGGATTTCATATTTCGTAGACATTAAAGTTCTACTCAGTTTCTATAATAAATGTTTGGTGTTCATACAGCTTAATTATAAAGGGTCTTTAAATAATGGGAGAGATTGTCCCTTCTTGAATGGTTTAAAGGCCTGCAGCTGAGAATCCATAATTGCAGCTTCCCCACTTTTCTGGCCTGGTGCCCTCTATACCCAGGCCCCTACCCACCACTTTCCTCCCCAGGCTAGATGCCTTCAAACCATTCCTTAACTTCAGGACCCCCACCCACGTCACCCCATCCTTTAAGATTTGATTAAATGCAATGTGTTCTCTAAAGACTTCCTATTTGGGTGAGAAATGGCTTCTTCTCGGTGCCTCTCAAACATCCTGCTCATGGGTTTTCATGCACTTGGAATAAATTTGTTCATACCCCTGTCTCCTCCGTAAGTGTATCTAAGGATGGATAGCCTTGCAGGTCCATATACTATGTATCGTGGTTTGAATGAAAATGGTCCCCATAGGCTTATGTCAGGGGCACTATTTGAAAGGATTAGGAGTGTGGCCTTGTTAGAGGAAGTGTGTCACTGGGGATATGGATTTGGGCTTTCAAATGCTCAAGCCAGTTAGCTCCAAGTGCCTCTCTCTTTTCTTGCTGTCTGCTGATCAAGATACAGACCTCTCAGCTGCCTCTCCAGCACCATGTCTGCCTGCAAGCTGCTATGCTCCTTACCATGAAGATAGTAGACTAAATACATTTCTGAACTGCAGGCATAGCCCAATTAAATGTTTCCTTTATTAGTTGCTGTGGTCATGGTGCCTCTTCACAACAGTAGAAACCCTAAGATACGATGCCTATTAAAAATGTTGCTTAGCCAGACATAGTGGCACACACCTTTAATCCAAGGACTCACGAGGCAGAGGCAGGCAGAGCTCTGTCAGTTCTAGGCCACCCTAGTCTACTCTGTATTGAGTTCCAGGACAGCTAGAGTTACATAGTGATATCCTGTCTCAGGGGTGGCAGGGGGCGGGGTGGGGTGGGGTGGAGGAGTGGGGTGAGCATAAAAATGTTTCTTGCAGATAAGTAAAAGTGTTTGCTGGTTGAAACAGTATTAGCATTCCCCAGATGAAGGCTGTCCTTCAGCAACTCTTTATTCAACACTTACAATGGGTCATATACCATTCTAGGCACTGAAGAAGCCCTGGTGGGAACAAAACAGAGAGGCCTCTGCTCTCAGGGAATCCTCATTCTTCTGGTGGGGGATAAGTGATAAGCCAAGAGATAGGAGAATCTTAGAGCTAAACAGATAATATCATTCATTTAGTCATTCAACAAATACTCATTAAGCTTCTCTAACATGTGAGACATTGTTCTAGTTGCTAGGGAACAAAAAAAGAAGATTCTGCCTCCAAGGACACCAAGATAAAAGAACATGACTCGGTGGGCTGTACCGTCAAGGCAAATATCTAAAATGAACAGCTTGGGACCTTAAAACGAAGAATAAACAACTATTTTATAAATAACAAAGACGCATCCCAGACAAGGAAAGATCAGGAGAGAATTTCTCCGTTGTAGAAGAGAACGAGGTGAAGAGGCTCTGGGGTGGGATGAGACTGTGTGTGGACCGTGTCTGGCCTGTCTGGCTGAGGTAGGGGGATAAGCCTGTCGTGCGGGGCGTGTCTGGCCCTTGTGTCTGAGGGAATGCGATGGTAGAGCCTCAGGAGGCTTTCGTGTGTGGCAAAGGACTTCCCTTTGTTAGATTCTAGTTGTGTGGGAAGTTATGGGTTCCTGATGAATGAGTGTGTTTATCTAACCCTGGAGCTTACTTCTTGGGATGTGTCTCGGGGCATTTGGCATGAGTCTCAGAAGTGTATAGAAGTGTAGATGCCGGTGATCATCGGGTAAGAGGCTCATGAACAAGTCTTGCTGGTCTGCCTGAGACAGTCCACCAGACTAGGCAACCACCTGCATCTGGCCTTGGAATTAGAATGGAAGAGGCCACTGGATGGTGCAGGGGTGACCTCAAGCCAAGAGAAGGATGCCCACTACCACAGTTTATATCCAGCTCTAAGACACCCCCATCCTCTCTGCTCCAAGCGGCCTTAGTGAGTCATGTGTCCTCAGCTGCTGGGTTGGGGAAATAGGCTGGCATGCTGACCAATACAGCAGAGGATTGGCTGCTTATGCGGAAGGCCATACCACTGGCTCTCTGCCCTCTGGTTCTCAAACACTTCTCAAGCCAAGGAGGGAACTGTGTGAGAGTCAGTGAATAGTTCTTTCTCTGAAAACATAGCTGAACTGACTCTCAAGTTCTGTTACAGCGTCACATTCTCATAGCCATTCTAGGAATCTGGCAGGCCAGAATAGTCATCCTGTCATCCCTGAAGACGCCAGTGTTAGGTTGAACTGCGGAGCCAGTAGGGCCCCTTGGCCATAGCAGAGAAAGGGAAGCATGACCAGGCCCCATGTGGTACATTGAAATCAGCCTCTGCCACAGACCCCCCCTCCGATTCCAGGAAAGGCCTATTTGTCTCTGAGCCTGGGTTTGCTCCTTGAGTATGCAAAATGGTGAGATGAAACATCACCGCTGGCTTTCTGCGATACGAATCATTGGTTTTATAGAGCCGGGGACATTGAGGCACAGGCCTTTTGCTGTCTCAGAGAAAATTGCCTTTTGAATAGAGAACAGAACTGTAATTGCTTTGGGATTCCTGGCTCAGTGAGCAGGCCACTTCTGAGCTGGGGCTCTTACAACAGTGTTGGGAGAGACTGGGACACGCCCACTGTGCCCACCCTGCTCCTCATTCCCCACCCACCCACTGTTATCCCACCCACTGTCAGTTGGATGAAAGTACTGCTTTTCCTCTTGGATCTTGGTTTGTGTGTGTGTGTGTGTGTGTGTGTGTGTGTGTGTGTGTGTATGTGGACACATTTCCCCAGGATCTGAAAACTACAGTCACCTTTAAGGAAGGTAGCTCTTACTGGGGAGAGTCCTTCTTTATTTTCATGGGGTCATTGAATCTAGGAGAAGAGAGAGGATTCCCGTTCCTGGCACAGACAAATATAGGGTGTGGTAGCACACACCTACAATCTAAGCAGTCAGAAGGTTGAAACAGGAGGACTGCCACGAACTCAAAGCTGCTAGGACTACATCATGAGACCCTGTTCTAAAAAAAAAATGGGGTTCCTGCCTGAAATGGCATTAAAGCCATTCCCTGGAAAAGGTGGGGGTGCGCCAGGGAATAGCTCACCTTCTCCAAGAAATCCCAGCACAGGTGCTGATGGTAGCTGGCGACACCCGGATGGAGAGCGCGGCCTTTGCTTCCTTGCTCTTGTACCCTAGCAGTGAGGACCCGATCAAGGCATTGGAGAAAATACCAAGCCCCTCCAGAGGAGGGCGCCATGGGACCCCAGCCACATATCAGTCTCAACTGTATACCTTGGCTTCTTTCAACTGAAGCCTCACCCTAACAAGCAGGGTTGTGTGGCTCCCATCTGTTCAAAGACCTAAACGCGAGGGTAAATCACATAAGACAATACTCTAAAGATGTTATAACACAGAACAAATTCTAGTTCTCCCTCATATCACAGCCTAGTGAGATACGAAAAGGGTGGAGCAGAGTGAGTGTCGTCCTTGCCCCCCAAAACCACCCAGGGATTGGAGTCCCTCCGGTTCCTCATTCTATCTGCCTAGTCATAAGATTTCCCATTTAGCTGGGAAATGGAGAAATCAGGTGTCGAGGGATTCTAGCCGGTTGTAGACTGTGCTAGGGAGTGACGTCAGTCCTAACCCACTTCCCACTCAACGTGAGTGGTCCAATGGGCTACTCGAATGGAGGCCCACCTTAGAGCTGTTTCTGAGCACAGAGCAGAGGGTTTGTAGCCCCATGCTCGCTCTAGCTTAGGCACTACGTACTATTTGCATGAAAACTGTGTCTGGGTCACTGTAGGACCGTGAGTGCAGAATACTCAGTGTGTGAGGCGGAAAACACCATCCAGAGGAGCAGTGCTGGATGTGAGAACTTAAATGCATTTCTAGACAGAGACATCAGTATAGATTTCAGCTCCAGTAATGAGCTCTGAAGACTTGAATAAGAAGTTAGTTTCCAGGTGATGCTTATGGAATTGTTAGAGGGATGTTTTTCTCTCGTTTCCAGAGGTTATTGGGAACATTATAAGACATCAGACAGCTAGGGTGGTTGGGGCATAGGAGACATTAGACAAATGGCATCAGAGTTCTTGTTTGGTTTCCGTAGAGCCCTGTTAGGAAGGTTGGTCTGTTGTTCAGTGCATTAATGAGTTTGGTGATTCCAGCTCCTTAACACACTGTAAGTGACTGGGCATAGTGGCACACACCTGTCATGCCCGCTCTTAGGAGGTGGAAACAGGAAGAGGAGGACCTCACGGACAGCTCTGGCTACATAGAGTTTGAGACCAGCTTGGGTTACATAAGACCTTTCTTATAAACAGTCAAACAAACAAAGCACACACACACACACACAGACACAAATACAGACACACACAGACACACAAAGATGCACAGACCCAGAAAAACAGATGCACACAGACATACAATCATACCAGACACAGAAATACACAGACACAGATAGATAGACACACACACACACACACAAACACACACAGAGATGTACACATACCAGCTCACACACACACACAAAGGCATACACACACAAACAAATATAGACACACAGAAAAACACACATGTACACAAACACAGACACACAATCACACAAATATACAAATATACAGATGCACACAGACACATACAGAGACACACAGGCACACAGACACATACACACACATAGGTACACAGACACACACAAAGACACAGACACACACACACAGACACACATATACACATAGGCACACAGACACACAGACACACACACACAGACACACACACACACACACACACACACACTTCTTAAAAATCGAAAAGAGACTCTATCAGTTCCTTTGCATCCCGACTGAAGGCTGGTTGTTAGTGTCAGCTCAGAGCCTGATTTCTTGTCAACAGCAGCATTTCATTAGATGGAATAAAAACCCAGAACCATATCAAAGCAGGAGCAGAGTTAATCAGACCCAAACCCGGGAGACTCTAGTCACTTTCACGAGCTGTGCGACTATTTATTACTTATTTAGTATTTGTTTATTGATGCTGGGAAATGAGTTCAGGGCCTTGCATGTGCTAAGCACATGCTGTACCCCTGAGCTGTATCTCTTACTTAATGTTTAAGTTTTGAGGTGTCTGTCAATTTAGGTTAGAGAGAGAGAGAGAGAGAGAGAGAGAGAGAGAGAGAGAGAGAGAGAGAGAGAGAGAAAGAGAGAGAATAGGATGCTCGCATAAAAGTTACTGCCTGATTTTTTAAAAAGGATACTTTTCTTGGGTGAGGAATGGTGACTGCAGTCAGGGTGTAATCCATAGATGTCATTTTGTCATGTGGTGCCTAGACCAGACTGCTGGGATGAGAGGTCTGGCCTGCCTTCTCTGTCCCCGTCTCTGAAAACTGTTTTGGGATGACTCTGGCTGTCTGCCAGTGCCAGGATGAAGACAAAGGTTCCTGACTTGAGGACAGAGCAGATGGCCCATGCTTCCCACAGGTAAACATACATTCCTCGGGTGCGTGGGCACTAAGAGGTTCCAACTGGACACTTATTAAGGGCTCCATTGGCTACTGGCTGGCTTTAAGAGCTGGGACCCCACAGAGCCTCAGGCTGGGAACTCTGATAGCAGAATGGAGTCTCTGCCTTCATTCCCTCTTCTTTTTGGAGGAGAAATATACTGGAAAGATGCAGTTTTCAAAGAGGAAGTAAAGCAGAGGTTTCCTTTGTCCGGTCCTGTGAGCTCCGGGACATGGGGAAATGCTGTTGTGGCTCTTTGGAGTCCGCCATGTCTTAGCCAGCACACTGGTTTGTGGGACCCAGTGGCTGGACCCAATTTCCCGAAAAGGTGTTGCCCTGCCTGTTCATCTCCTTAATGCAACTCTTTTTATTGGGACTCTGTATTTGTTTTAGGGACTACTTTGCCTAATTGTAATAATAGAGCAACATTAGACTGATGTCTCGCTAATATGCCAGGCTCATTCTTCCCTCTTTCCTCCCTCCCTCCCTCCCTCCCTCCCTCCCTTCTTTCTTTCTTTCTTTCTTTCTTTCTTTCTTTTCTTCTTTTCTGTATTTTTTTTTGAGACAGGCTTTCTATGAGTAGCTCTGACTATCCTGGAAACCATTCTATAGATCAGGCTGGCTTCAAACTTAGAGATCTACCTGCCTCTGCCTCATGAGTGCTGGGATTAAGGATGTGTGCCACCATCACCTGGCCTGGTAGTATTATTATTATTGCTATTATTACTATTTATTATGATTGTGATTTATTATTATTATTATTATTATTATTATTATTATTATTATCACTGTCTTTGTTGTTTTGAGGAAGGGTCTTTCTATGTGCCCCTGGCTGGCCTCTAACCTGCAGTGACATTTCTGCCTCAGTCTCTCCAGTGTTAGATCACAAACATGTATCACCATGCCTTGCTGTTCTAGTTTGCTTTTAATTAATACTTGATATGGTTCTGGGCGGTGGCAGGCACAGGGGTGCTGGGACCAGAAGTCAGAGCTATTGGAATGGGAGAAACACTTAGTAGAAGAGTTATTTTATTTTAAAAGCAGACTCCCAGGAGAAAGTCTGAAGTAGAAATCTGCAGGAAACGCATCCATTCTGGAATCTTTCAAAGCTCTTGCTGACATCAATGACATTTGGAAAGTGCTGAGCAAAACTTGGAACTCAGAGGACTCCGCGGCGCTAATAAGGATGATGGGGGTGGTATTTATAGACACTCTATATCAAAGAGCTGTTAGTAGTGGGTATTTATTTTTAAATGTTGCTTCTTTATTCAGTCAAGCAGGGATCTTAAGGTGACAGGAATCATTCTCCTTTTTAACATATATGGAAACCAAGTCACAGCAAGCAGGTGAAGGGGCGCCCTAAAGGTTTAGACTGGGTCCCACGGAAGTGCTGTGGCTTTTAGAGACTGTCCTTGGCAAGTCTGTGCATCAGCTTTCTGAGGCTCCCTCCATGTTCAGTATGTCTCCACATATGGCTGAATGGAGCACTGATTGTGAAAACGCACATCCTGAATAACCTCTGTCAACATATCGTGTGTGCAGAAGTTGACCTCGGCAGCTACCGCGCTGCTTCTGCGCCTTGGCCGCCTGGCTCTTATTTCCAGTCCTGGCTCTACCCACCCCCCTACTCTACCACGATGCTTCTGCTCCTTGGCCGCCTGGCTTTTATTTCTAGTCCTGGCTCTGCCCTCCCCCCCCCCGCCCTTCCAGAAGCGTTGGGATCTGGCTAGCTTCATGGTTCACTGCACTGGGCTCATCTCTAGGAGGAAACGAGACATCCAGCAGTGACATAAGGCACGGTGTCTACTGACTTGGTTCCAAGCTCAGCTCAATGTCTGTGCATGGTGTCTTCGTCAGGGTAACTGTTGGTGTGAGGAAGCACCATGACCAAAAGTAAGTTGGGGAGGAAAGGGTTTATTTGGCTAAGGATTCCACACCATTGTTTATTACCGAAGGAAGTCAAGACAGGAACTTGAACAGGGCAGGAACCTGAAGGCAGGAAGTGATGTAGAGACCATGAAGGGGTACTGCTTACGGATTTGTTCCCTATGGCTTGCTTTTGTATAGAACTCAGGACCACCAGTCCAGGGATGACACTACCCACAATGGTTTGGGCCCTCTCCCTGATGAAAAAAATTCCCACAGGCCTGCCTGTAGACTGATCTTATGAAGGCCTTTTCTCAATTGAGGCTTCCTCCTCTCTAGGGACACTAGCTCACGTCGAGTTGACATAAAACTAGCCATCATACGTGGTTTAGCTACTGCAGAAAGTTGATAGGGGAGCTTCTCTGCACATCTAACTAAGGTGCCACTGTGGTTTCCAGAACACCAGCATCAGCACCTGCTCATGGTTGGGCAGAGACTCAAATTCCCAGGGCACATCCCAGATTTCTGTATCATCGGCTAGCTACAGGAGCAAGGCTCAGCTGTTGGGTTTCCAAGCTCTCCAGGAGATGCTGGTCCACACTAAAGTTCAAGAAACATAGCCTTGTGAGGATGGTATGGGACTTAAAATGAACACAGATCAAGTTTACAGCCACACAGAAATGAGGGGGTTTATCGCTTGACAGTCAGCAGCACAGGTTCTGAGCTCCCTCTGCTGAGGTTCGGGGCTACTGTACTAAGCCAGTGCACACTGTGGTCTCAGTCCTGTTACGCTGTGGTAGGGTCTGAGTTGCTGGTGTGAAACAGGGGCCCAGGGACACCGTCTAAACCAGCAGTGGGTTGGCACTCAGTCACCAAGCACAGTGCTTGGAGTCTGCTGTCCAGGGTGGAATGGATTTTCTTCTGTCCATCAGGGACCCTGAGCTCCACTTCTATAGGGCCTGGGTATCTGCCTGCATTTGGTTCAAGTGTTAGGATCAGAGAAAATTCAGTAAGAAAATTGGTGTAAGCGGGGCTAGGGGCATCAAGGACACACCTCTGTTGCCCATCTCTTCTTCCAGTGGGGGCATTCAGAAGTTTCTCCATCTCCAGACAATTTGTGGGAGACTTGCCAGCATCTTCCCCTGGATGCAGCAATGGCAGCAGCTACAGTTCTCACAGGGAATTGCAGTCACCTTGCCGTGTGCCACCAGCGCCTCTGAAGCAGAGGTGTGGGGACCTGTGTGAGGTGTGGGGTTATGCCTGTGTGCACTCATGTGTATATGTGAGAGTGCTTGCAGATGAGCATGGATGTGTTCATCAGTGTGTGTGTGTGTGTGTGTGTGTGTGTGTGTGTGTGTGTGTGTGTGTGTGTGAATCTGTGACGGGAGAAGTACAAAAGCTGCCTTGCAGAAGAGCAAAGTCTACGCGCCAAGAGTAAGGGGATCACTGGGTTACAAGTGGAGTTTTCTGCTGTCCTGTGGAGAACAGATGGCGATTCTTTTGGGGGGTAAATTTTGCTGCATGCAACCAGGTCCTGATTAGAGATGTGGATAAGGGCTGGGAGGGACTTTAGGGTTCCTGCAGTCTAACCCATTGGATAGAGGAGCCACTACGGAGGCCCCAAATGAACCCAGTGATTGAGGCTAAGGTGTTCGAGGAGGCCTACTAGCCAAAGCCAAAAATCCAGTTTCTTAATATTTATGACCATGTTTAGTTGATGGCACTGTCTCTGGATCTCTCCTTCCTTTCCTCTCTTTTCCTCCCTTTGGTTCTTTTCCTTCTTCTTTCCTTCCCTCCTTCCTCTTCCATCTCTCCTCCCTCCCTTCTTTTGAGACAAGATCTCAGTGTTCTTGGCTGGATTCACCCTTGCTATATAGCCAAGGATGGCTTTGAGCTCTTGAATCTCCTACCTTTTCCCCTACAATGGTGGGGTTTTAGACATGTGGTACCGTGATCATCTGGATTTCTTTATAGTAAACATGTCCAACTCCAGCTGATTAACTTAATACACGATTATACCAAAAGCCTAATAGTGATGAGTTTACAGGGTGATTTGGCACTAATTAATTCAAAATGGTTATTGAATATCTCCATACTTGGTGTCAGACACCATTCCCATTTTATAGACTAGGATAACTGAGGCTTGGTTTCAGGTGCTGCTGCAGGATCATGGCTTTTATTAAGAACTACCTGTTCTTTGCTGTTCCAAATCTCTGAGGATCTAGGATGAAGGTGAGAGGGTTAATCTGCCTGAGAGGGATGCAGCCCAAATAGGAAGTCAGCGTCACAGCCTAGACCAGAGCCCGGGTCAGTCCAGCGTCAGGTCACAGGTCATACTCGCCCCAGTCTCCACCACATACCACTGTATCTCTCTGTGCTTCACTATATAGAATTTCATCTACTGCTATGTTTATGAAATGTTCTAGGTGGTACTGAAGTCTAGAATCATCCCAGGGAATTTCTGTAGCACACAGACCTTCTAAAGCTGTTGGTAAGGATGCAGGTACCTGTCAGTTGATGGATGATGCATTTTTTTTTCAAATGCGAAAAAGGATATTGGAAAGGGATTTTATTTTTTAATGGTAAATGATCCTTTCAGTCAGTACCCCATGGTAAGGTAAAAAGCTACAAAATGATGTTTCCTCCTGAAGTGCCTGCCTGCAGTAACTCACTTTCATGCCCAGAGCAACGAAACAAAAGAGCTGATGTCTCCTGCTATAAGAAGTGCTTTTGTTGCTGTTTTGCCCAAATTTATGTAACCAGCTTTCATTAAGATCTGGCTGCTCTGTAATGCATAAAATATCTGAAGAGCTGAGATGAAGCAAGCAGGGTAAGGTGCTTTATTGCTGTTGAAGTGTAGCCCCAGCTGGGAGACTGGCATCCTCATTGAATATCCCAACCTCCCAAAGAGGCTGTGCTGGGACCCGAGCCTCTGGGTGGATGAAGACATTGCATAGTGGTCCAGGAGCTTGGTGGGTGGGAAGTACTTGGGGGCAGTGATGGCTCTACTTATAGGGTTGGAGCTAGACTGGTGGGGTAGCAGGTTCTGGGTATAAAGAAAATATCTTGTTTCTGTATGGATGTGGCACCTGTCAATCATAGATCTTAGGTCTATAGCTTAGACCAGAAATAGGAGGTGGGACATCTGGGAGGCAGAAAGGATTCTGGGATAGTGCCAATCACAGGAGATTTGCCTTGGAAGATGTGAGGAGACAGACACATGGTACCTGAGCACAGGTAACCAGCCATGTGGGTTATTATAAGTTATGATGTAGTCAGAGAAGAACCTAGCTATATGGCCAAGGTTTCTGTAAATATACTTTGAGTCTGAAGTTTTTCTCCGAGAGTGTGGGGCTGGGAGGAAGGACCAGACCTAACTTCTACATGGGGATCCTTATGACCTTGTTCTCAAACTCAGCATTCTTTGCTCGGGACATTTGCTATTTCTTCTGCCTGGAACGCTCTTCCTGCAGATAGCTCTGTGGCTCCGTTCTCCCTCTCTCTTCAGCTCTCTGTGCAGCCAGCTGTCACCTGCCCATCCCTTCTTAGTGAAATGTGAGCCCCGTCACCAGCATCGCTACCTTTCCCTCTCCAGCTTGTCTTCTCCTCAGCACTTTATTTGCTTTCTAACTCTCCTCATCCAGATGTCAGCTTTATGGGGAAAGAAGTTTTTTATTCACTTTGTTTATGGATGTATCTCCAGCCTCTAGAAAGGGTCCTGGCACATAGTATGTCTACAACATGTGTTTGTTGAATGAATATATGAATGTGAGTTCTTGAAGGCGGAAGAAAGATGGCACGAGAAGGCTGGTTTTTACAGATCTTTCCTCCCAATGGCTGTTGTCCATGGAGATGTCTGGTAAAGGGGTATCACGAGAGCCACTGACCAGTACACAAGGAAGAAAGCCAGTGTCACGTCCACACACCATGGGACTGGTGACTTCACCTCCCTGGGTCTCACATTTCTCATCTACAGACCAGATATGTTAGACAGTCACATTTGAGACCTGCTTCCTAGACCTTGTCAACCCCTCCACTGTCTCCTCCACTCTTCCTCAGAGCAGCCTGTAAATATCCTGTAAACATGCCAAGTTCAAGTTCATTTCTGCCCCGGTGCCTTCATGTTCATAGCTTTCCATCTTCAGGGTCCCCTGAGTACCAGAGAAGGCCCATCTCTGTGGGCTTTGCTACAGATGTCACCTCCTTATAGAGGTCTTGACCACCCTGTCTGTGTGTGAGCGCTGACTTCCTGCTGTGACACAGAGACAAAGCCCTTGTTGGCCAGCTCCCTGGTTCCTTTGCCATTATCTAAAAGGACCACATTCCTTTAGCTGCTGCCTGGCTCCCACTCTATGAGAATGGGGACTTCACCTGCCCTCCAGGTGTCCCCATTGCCTGCATCAGCACCTGGCACTTCCTATGTCCCCAGGGAGCATCTGCTAATTAAATGCATGAATTAAAAGAGATTGTGGGCATGAAGGGGTTCTGTAGAGTACAGGAAGCCCCCCAGGCACAATAGCCTATTATATATGGGGCCAACCTGCCCCTCTGCACACCTGTCCCCTTCCCTTGGCGCTGTATGCAGGGAAACTTATTTTTATCTTTCATTTCTAGATACGAAGTGAATACAGGATAAAGCCACCCAAAGGAGGAGGGAGGAAGGAGATAGTAGGCCAATCTGCCTGGGAGTGAGTGAGCATGGAAAACAGGTTCACACCAAGCCACAAAGGCAAGTAAGAGAGCACAGAGGATCCACACAGGGCAGTCTCTTTCCAAGAAGTGTCTAGAATCTAGCTGAGAAACGTGCTATTGAGAGAGGAGGGCCGGGTAGGAAACTGCTTCCCTGGCCCCTGAGGCCTGACTGGAAGCCAGGCTGGGTTTGTTCGTGGGTGTCTATTTGAGTGATGTCAGAGAAGCCATTCCCTTGTCGCTGTGATTTTTCCCTCCCAGGCTGGGGATGGGGGAGGGTTCTCTTTACAGGCTCATCTTCCTGGCCTAGGTCTCCCTGAGTCCAAGTTCCTAGAAGCAGCCCACATTGGCTCCCTTCGGGATCTGCTCCTCCAAGACACAGGCTGGAAAGTAATGAAGGCAGGGTGTGGCTGAGGGAATGTGGCTTCAGTGGCCCCAGCTGTGGGAGATGACATGCCTGTGTATGCTGTTGTGTGATTTCTCCTTGACATCTGTCTGTCCAGGGCCAGGACAGGAGATACCTATCTATGCTGTTGCATGGATGCCAGCCTTAACA
The DNA here is from genome assembly GCF_900095145.1 of Mus pahari. NCBI lineage: Eukaryota > Metazoa > Chordata > Mammalia > Rodentia > Muridae > Mus > Mus pahari. The sequence goes on from NC_034591.1 coordinate 51,351,265, forward strand.
GGGGAGTTGATAGAGCTCACAGTGACATGATCTGCAGCTTCTATCTGGAGCACAGAGAGATCTCGCTCCTCAGAGATCACATGTTCCTGGATGGTGATGTGATAAATGGTTGATGGAGGTTGGGTGATGACAACAGCCATGTGTGGATTGATGACACAGGACAGAAGGGGACCCTGGGATGGGATTTCTCCCACAGCTCCCTCAGAGCACGGGTGGAAAAGACATCCTCCTTTTCCTCCATGAATGATATCTTTCTCCAAGCCTGCCTTCAAGAGCCTATCCACTTTTTCATGGTTCTTAGAGTATTTCCAGAACCTTCTGTTAACATATTCATAACGTCAGTTCTGTACAGAGGTGGGCGAGACAAAGACCAGTGCTTTTCACAGTGGAAAACTGAGGTTCCAAGTCAGAAGATGACAAGCTGTTTGCACAGTCCATGTTCCCTGGGATCCCAGCTCATCAATACCCAGAGGCACCCACTTCGCTTACGGCAATATATGGCCTGTCTTATAGCTCCTGTGAATTGTGGCTGTCCCTGGAGGAGGTGAGGCGGAGAAGACAACAGAAGGAATCGGGTTCCTGTTACGTGTGCTTTGTCTCCACCTCTTCCTCTTGGAGGAAGGAAACTTGTTCTTGATATATATTTGTTTCTGGGTTTGCAGTAGTAGTTCTTACCCATAGAGGAAATATCTGAAGACCCTCAGTAGATGCCTGAAGTTAATACCAAGCCTCGTACATACTGTTTTTCCTATATTACTTGGAGCATCGCCGTCAAGTATCAGAGCTGAGTGACTCTCCTATATTGTGTGCTATGCTGCCTTCTTTGTCAGCACTCCTGTGATTTGGGGCCATTGTTAAATAAAATGAGAGTTACTTGAATACAAATATGGGATGCAGACAGTCTGATAATGGAGAAGTACCAACAAGTACCAGTGGGAGGCAGCATCTCAGCCTGAGGACATCAGATAAGGCACTAAACATGTTGTATTAATTTTTTTTTTTCATTGTTGTAGTAAAACTTCTGACAATGAGCAACTTAAGACGGAACTAGTTTATTCTGGCTTAAAGTTTGAGGATATAGTCCATCATGGAAGGCTTGGTGGTCTGAATGAGAATGTCTCTTATAGGTTTACTTATTTGAAAATTAGGAGGAGCGGTCCTGTTAGAGGAGGCGTGGCCTTGTAGGAGGAGGCGTGGCCTTGTTGGAGGAGGCATGGCCTTGTTAGAAGGGGCGTGGCCTTGCTGGAGAAGGTATGGCCTTGTTGGGGGAGGCATGGCAGATAGCAGACAATTAATTGGGAAGCATTATTATTATTAATTACTATTGTTATGTTCAAAACCGGGTATTAGGCTCTGGCTCCCTGTGTGCGTTTTCATGAAGATGCCTCAGTCATGGCTTTCCTCACCTCTCCATCCTTTCCTCCATACCTCCGTTTAGCTCTCACTCCACTGCGCTGTCTCCCCTCCTTCCCCCCTCCTTCCCTTTATTCCGCCCTCCTTAATCCTTTCCTAAGTCAGGGAGTATTCACTGACAGGCTCTTCTGTTTCTGCACAGAGCAGATTGAGGCCATTTGACATTTGAACCCTATGGTCCAAAAGTCAGCAGCCGTCCCTCCCGCTGGCCTCTGTCACCTCACCCACACCCTGAGAATGTGTGTCTCTTGCCCACTGCCCACTCCCTCATGGCTGTCATTTCTATTCAGTGACAATATTCCTGCTTGCCTTTATGCCCCTCCGTCTGACTGAGACTTGGTTTGCTTTCCCTGGGGAAGAATTAGATAGTGTGGCCATAATGAGTTTGTGGTATTATTTCTCTCTCTTGGCCTGTCTTGTAGGGATCAGAATGAAGCTGTCATTGCTCAGTGGCCAGAACAGTCCCCAGAAAAAAAATGCAAATAACCTTCCCCCAAGCGGCAGCATTTGGGGCTTAATTGTATTTTTGCTAATCAGGAAAACAATTAATTTGCCGGCTGCCTCTTTGGTAGGCGCTTTTCTTTTTTCCCTTTTCCTTTTTCTTTTTCTTTCTTTCTTTTTTTTTTTTTAAATATAGGAGACTGTTAAGATGATCCACGTGGTGTCTCTTGATTTAATTCCTCTCTCCCCCCAAGGCAAGGAATGACACGGTCTCTGTATCCATGACATCAGGAGACTGCAGAGCAAGGTGGTGCATTTTCTAAAGGAGGTTGGACTGTAGAGTCAGTGCCTGCTTCCCAGGGCATCACCTCTCCCTGGCTCTCGCAGTAGGAATTAGACCAGGCTACCAGAGTGACATTGGCACACCCAGCAAGCTCTGGTTTCTACCCCCCATTACCTCATTTCCACCAACTCCTTAAAAGGCAGAAATGATGGTACAGGCACCTGGCTCTGTAGGGGCTGTGTGGCAGGCCTCAGAGAAGGATTAAATGCAGATCTGAAGAAATGGGGTTGGGAGAGACAGGGCATGGCATACATTCCTGCACAAAGACATTCACTTCCATGGCTGATGAGGGCTTCATCAGTGATGCAATATATTACAGTATAACCCCTAAACTCAATGAATGGCTTCCAGGGGTAGACAATAGGTTTTATGTTCATCAATCAAGTCCTTTCAAGTCATACAATAGAACCAAAATAATCCTTGGGACAGAACCTTGGAGGCACATTAGGAGTGGTCAAGTCTATAAAGTACATTCTCTGGGAGATGTGATCTGTCTATGTGTGGTTCACTGGAGTACTTGTGGCTTGGAACATTTTGCCATATAACAACTACTCAAATCTGGGTCACAAGAAGGTGATGGGGCCAAGTTTAATACAGAGATCAATAAGCTCTTTGGTGTGTGTGTCCATCAGCCTGATGGGAAGCAGCTTGTGACTCCAGACGATCTTCTGAGAAACAGCTGGATGAGGAGATGCCTTCTGATGGGAGAGAGGGGCTTCTTTTGTACAGAAATCAGTCATGAGGTCTTTTTAAAAATACAAATATAATTACATTATTCCTCTTTTTACTCTTCTTCCTTCAGTCCCTCCATGTCACTCCCTCACATGCTCTCTCCCAAGTTCGTGGACTCTTTATCTTTGTTATTGTTACATGTAGGCACACACACACACACACACACACACACACACACAAATGTAAACACAACCTACAGAGTCCATTTAGTATTGATTTCAGAGTTTAATAGTTGGTATTGGATAATCAAAAAAAAAAGGGGGGGGGGTTGGGAGTTGCTCCCTGAGGAAGGCTATTTCTCCCACTCATGGCATTTCTTACAGGTCTATAGTTATTCGTCTAAGGCTAGGGCTTACACCCCGTCCCTTGCCCCTGTGTCAGTATATCTATTTTAGGTGTTATTCTGTTCACTATTCGTTTAGGTGGCCATATTGTTGCGGTATTGTCATTTCTAGGAGACAAACTTTCTGGTCTTCTGGTTTTTTTTTTTTTTGGTTGTTGTTTTTTGTTTTTGTCTTGTCTAATAATCTTTCCGCTCTCTTCTGTGATGATCTCCGAGCCTTAGCTGTAGGCGTTGTGTTGTAGATGTATCTCCTGAGACTCCAGGATCAGCTGTTCTCTGCACCTGGACCAGTTGTGGCTTCCTGTAATGGTCTCCGTCTGCTGTAAAGAGACGCTGTTTTGATCAAGGGTGAGCACTAGGCTTATCTGTGCGTGTAAAGTATTGAGAATGCTGTTAGGAATTATGCTGGTCTCATAATGGCAGCACCAGGTTCCTCACTAACATCCATGACCTCACTAGCCTCAGGTATTTGTCTAGGTTTTCCGATCTCCCTCCCATTGAGAGATAGGTGCTGGTTACTGCTAAGATATGAGTGTCACTATGGCCCTTTTGCACATGTCTTCCCATGCTGGTCATTGTTATGGTCCATAGGCTTCACAGCTGAGTATGTCTCTTGGTTGCTTACCTTCATGGGAGGCTTGCATAACACCTATGCTATGAAAGCTAGTCTGAGACAGGCTTTTTAGTCCGATCTAGCTCAGATCCTCCAAGTCCTGTGTCTGAAGTGCATGTTATCTTCAGCCATAGGGACTTACCTCTAACCCCGGGGAGGCAGCCAGGGCGGTAGCAACGTTTGTCTTTAAGTCTACTATGTAACTTATTACATTTAATAACTTACGTGTGTTAAACCATTTCTGCATCTCTGGGATAAAGCCAACTTGATCATGGTTATATCCAAGACTTTTGATACATGGTTATATTCTATTTCCAAGTATATTATTAAAAATTTTAAATGCTCATCAGGGATATTGATTTCTAATTTTCTTTGTTGTTGTGTCTTCATCTGGCTTTGGTATTAGAATAATACTGGATTTATGGGGTTTTGGAAGTGCTCCTTCTGTATTTATTTTTTGAATAATTTGAGGAGTATTAGCTGTAGATCTTCTCTGAAAGTCTGGGAGAGTTCTGCTGAGAGTCCATCTGGGATCAGGCTTTTTATAGTCCTAAGGCTTCTTATTACTGCTTCTCCTAATTTGTCATGAGTCTATTTTAGTTGTTGGAACTCTTCTTGGCCCAACTTTGATGGTTTGAATGAATCTGAAATTAATTTATTTTTCTTAGATATTTTAATTAATGATTTTTATTGGAGAACAGTTTTTTTTTTTTTAAGTTTTCCCTCATAATATCCTGAATTTCTTTGGTGTCTGTTGTTATTATTGCCTGTTATTTCTGATTCTGTTAGTTTGGGTCAACTCTGCCTTTTGCTGAGTTGGACTGTTTTGTCAATCTTGCTTTTTCTCCTCAAAGAACCAGCTCTTAGATTCTTTGGCTCTTTGTATTGTTTTCTTTGTTCCTAGTTCATATATTACTTTGATTTTTTACTTTTTAGTATTTCTTGTTATCCTCTGGGTTTGGGTTTGCTTTGTTTTGTTTTTCCTAATTCATTGAGTCACATCACTATGCTGTTTATTTGTGCTCTTTCCTATTTTTTTAACATAGGCATTTTGAACTGTAAATTTTTTTCCTTAAAGGATTGCTTTTAATTTGTGCCAGAGGTTTTGTTGTGTTTTCATTTATTCCAGAAATTTAAAATTTTCTTTCGTGGTTTCTCCTTTGACCTATCTGTCATTCAGTAATGAATTGTTTATTCTCCATGAGTTTATGTACTTACTAGAGATTTGTTTGCTGTAGATTTAAGTTTTATTGTATTATGGTCTGAAGATTCAGAGTTATTTCAATATTTCTAAATTACAAAAATATTGTATCCCAGCATGTGGTCTGTTGAGTAGAAAGCATGTATGTATGTATGTATGTATGTATGTATGTATGTATGTACGTATATTTTGGTGTTTGGGTGGAATATTCTATAGCTATGTTAAGTCCATTTGATTTATGATGCTATTTTATTTGGATTTTTCTCTACTTTTTGTCTAGATGACCTGTTTATTGGAGAAAGAAGGTATTGAGATCACTTCCTACTAGTAGGTGGATGTCAATCTTTGTCTTTAATTCCAGTAATATGATTTTTAGAAACCGAATGCACTGGAATCTAGTGCATATATGTTTAGGATGATAATGTCTTATTAGGATAGATAATGGTAACTATTCCTTGATTAGAATGAAATGTCCTTCTTTATCTCTTTCTGATTAGTTTTGTTTTGAACGCTCTTCATTATACATTAGGCTAGTAATGCCTGCTTGCTTGCTGGTCCCATCTGACTGAGTACTTTTGTCTGTCCTTTTACTCTAAGGTGGTGCCTACCTTTGAAGCTAAGATGTATTTCTTGTAGACAAAAGAAAAATAGGTTTTATTTCTTAATCCATTCAACAACTAGCCTGTGTCTTTTGATTGTAGATTTAACACCATTAATATTTAAAATTATTATTGAAATATGTTTGTTGATTGAGGCTATTAAATTTTTCCTCATTGTTCTTAGTTGCACTTTGTGTCTCAGGAATTATAGCTTTATTGGCTTTCCCCCTGCACTTCTTGGCTTTGTTTATTCTTCTTTTCAGTCCGAAGCATTGCCTCTGGCATTCAGTATAGGATTTCTCTGTTGGATATGAATTCTTTTTGTCTGTTTGCATTATGGAAAAATTTTATTTCCCTTCAGTTATGACAGATTATTTTGCTGTGTAGTAGTCTAGACAGCAGTGCAGTACAGTAGTAGTAGGACAGAGTGTAGTCATCTACGTTGGCATCTGAGGTCTCTTAGAATGTGGAGCTCATTGCTGCAGATCTTCTGCCTTTCAAAGCTTCCCTTGAGAATTTTGATGGCTTTCCTTCATAGGTAATTTTGTTTGTTTGTTTGTCGTTTGTTTTCTCTTTAAGCTTTCAATAGCCTTTCTTTGTTTTGAATATTTAGTGTTTTGACTGTAAGGGGTTTCCTTTTCTTATCTTGGCTAGTTGAGAGTTTCTGTGTGCTTTTTGTATTTGAGTGGGCATGTCTTTTCTTAGTTTGGAAACGTTTTCTTCTATGATCTTGTTGAAGATCTGCTTTATGTTGTTGACCTGGGATTTTTACTCCCTCATGATTACTAAAACTAAAAGGTTTGGTCTTTTCGTTGTATCCTATAATTTCTGTATGTTCCTCTCCTCTGTTGATATTTTTTCATATTCTTTGTTTGTGTAGTCTAATTCCTGACATTCCACTGTATACTTGATCCAGTCTACTTTTAAGACTTTCTCTTGAATTTTCTTGTTGGGTTGCTGAGGTTGTCAACTCCATCTTCATCTCATTGTGAGTTCTCGTCAACACTTCTCCTTTTGTTGAATTAAGTTTTCAAATGCTGGATTATCATATCATTTTAGTCAGCTTTATGTTTGTGTTTTCCAGGGCATCACTCAGGAATTAATTCTCATTAAGTTCATTCTCTTTAAATTAATTAAGTAGTTTCTTTGTGTCTTTTTTAAACTTTTAAATTCTTTGATGACACATATTATTATTCTTTATTTAAATCCTATGTCATGGAGTTTATCTATGTAATTCTCATTGAAAAACATTTCCATAGGACTGATGTATTTGTGGGGAAGGGTCTATGTATTTTGTGACCAAATCTGGGCATGTGTTAGATCTGGTCTGCTATGAACACAGAAGACTGGGAAAGAGCACAGATGTGTTGGTGGGTTGGCCTGAAAACTGGATATGGCATAGATTAGGTGAAGTCAGGTAGATACAGTAGGTTGGCTTGTCCTGTAGGATGTGCACCATGGTCCAAGCTGAGAAGCTGGTGACAATGTGGGAAGGGATGACCAGACTAAGTTGGGGCAGTGAATGTGGGATCTGGGCCAGATCTGCAGATTGGGAAGGGTACAGCAAGGAAGGTAAGATAAGATGAAGTCACTAGGTTGGGCCCTCTTGTAAACTGTGCTATACTGTGCTGAATCTGGAGGTTGGATGTAGCACACAGAGGAGGGATGAGGTCAGGCCCAGAGACAAGGCCTTTAGCTAGGAACATGTTCACTGAAGAACTGCCAAATGTCCAGAACAACATGGATGCTTTGTGTTGGTTCTTAACTCACGTTTTACTTAAAATAATTGCATAATTATATAAAACATGTTTACTGTTGAAATACCTAGGGCTCAAGGAAGCTAAATGACTTAAAACTACATGGCTGGAGGAACCAGGCTTCCTACTGCAGACAACTTGAATTCAAAGCTAGTTTATTCCCTACCACAACACAGTTCTTTTGTGTGGAGCAATGTGTTCTGGTCAGTGTTCTGGGCTTTTGGGTGTGGGGAGGGACTTAACCTGGTATTTGCATGATCCTGACCAACCTCCAGGTGCCCACAATCCTTGGATTTGACTCCCAGCATTCCTTCTCAAGAGCTATGCATTCTGTAAGCCTCAGTTTCCACATTTAAAATCATATGGTAATACTAATTTCTTAGAGTCAGTGTGAGAGACACACGGATGAACAAAGCTAAGTCTGGCCTGCTCTGAGGTCTGTGTAAGTTAAGCTGGCCTTCAGATGGGCTTAGTTTTATGTGCTTGTGTTAATTGAGGGTTACCTGTATGCTACATACCTGTGTACTCTATGACCTAGTCATTAACCCTCTGTTCCCAGGTGTCCCGTTTAGGAAAGTTGCACTTGTAGGCAGGCTCTGCTAAAAGGGGCAGGTTAATTTTTAACCCTGGGATATCACAGTCTCATGATGTCCCCCCGCCACACACACACACACACACACACACACACACACACACACACTAGAACAGTGTGCAAGGCCTTGTTACTCTGCAGGACTTTGATACCTTGAATAAAACCCCACCCCTCCTAGACATTGTTGTTGGAGGGTCACTGAGTGTGTTGGCTCAGCACTGAAGAAGGACGGAGGCTAAGGGACAGTGGGTGAGTCAGCACAGTGCTTCCAGAGGACAGTCAGTGCCTTGAAATGGCTTCCTCGTGGGGGCCTGTGGGATTTCCTTTTATTGCCCCCTCTCTGTCCTCTCAGGGAAGAAAGGAAGGAATTAGGGACCAGTGGAGAGGACTCACAGAGTCACAGAGTGGTGAGAGTGACTAATGCCCTGGGTAGAGTCTACAGTGACCGCTCAGGCGGTTATCTGTGTTAGTGAAAGCATCACGGAAGCGACTTTTATGCGGTTTTGTTAGAGGGGACTCCCAAATGAGAAACAGTAGCTTCAACAGGTTCATGGGAAGCCTCACTGGAATGGCTACTGTTTGCACCTTTGTGATGAAGTATCTGGCAAAAGCCACTTACGGAAGGAAAAGTTTACCTTGGCTCACAATCTAAGACCCACAGTCCATCATAGTGGGGAAGGAATGGTGACTATTGTGAGTCCTTTCCACATGGTGATATGACTAAGGGAGGGCGTCCCAAATGAGAAATTTTCTCCAACAGGTTAGCCTGTGGGCATGTAGATAGATTTTTTTTTTTTTGATCTCTGATAAATGTGAGAGAACCCAGCCCACTGTAGGTGGTTCCCTCCGTAGGCAGGTGGTTGTGGACTTATAAGCAAGATAGCTGAGAAACTGAGGGGGAACAAGCCTGTAAGAAGCATTTCTCCACAGCCTCTGCTTCAGTCCCTACCTTGGCTTTCTTTGGGTCTAATCTGTAAGCAAAATAAACCCTTTCCTCATCCAGGTTGTTTTGGGTCATGAAGTTGATGACAGAAACAGATGATGACAGAAACAGAGAAGGAAGCAGAACATTTTTATTGTTGTGTGAACTTTGGGGTGTCTCCAGACAGGCCTCTTGCACTACGGGGTAGAGCTGCCTTGGTGGAGAACTAGGAAAACACTGGTCTAGTGGAAGGTGGAAGTTTAGAAGCCTTCCTGTCTTCTGCTACTAGTGAGCCACCACAGAAAGTTTGCCAAAGCCTCCACTCCTCCAAATGTGACAAAAGGACAATTTCAATCTTGAACCTATGTCATGAAGGCATTCTCAGTTGTTACAGCTAAATGTACAATACTGTCAGCCTCTAGGTACAGGGGTCAAAATGCTACTCCACAGATTCAGATGTGCAGAACCGACACCACCAGTATTATCAGGAAAACCCGAGAGTTTCTGCTCTAGAAAGATCTTTCTAGCTAACTGGAGACAATTCAGAAGGACAAAGTGCTGAGCCAAGGACCCATTGTACATGGACGTGAGCCATGCCTGGCTGAGCATTCCTGTCCCAGAACATTGTCCCTTATACTTGTGCAATGGTGACTATTGAGGTTTGGATGTGAAACCCTCCATAGACTCATTGAATGTTTGAACACTTGGTCACTAGCGGGTGGCCTTGGTGGAAGGTTGCATAGCCTTCGGGAGATGGAGCCTTGCTGAATGAACTAGGTCACTTAGGGTGGGACTTGAGGTCATCTTGCCCAGCTTCACTTCCTTCTCACTCTCTGCTTCCTGACTGTGAACCCAGTATGACCAGCCACTTCTTGCCACCATGCTGCCTTTCCCACCATAAGGTTTTGTGCCTCTTAAATTATGAGCTAAGGCTAACTTTTCCTTCTCTAAGTGGTTCTTGCCAGATATTTTGTCACAGTGGTGCACACGGATGCTCATCCAGTGAGGCTCTTCCGTGGACTTGTTGAAGCTATAGTATCTTAGTCTCTTCACCTGGAGATGCTATCTAGCAATTTTTGAGATGTCATTTGTGGTGTTTTTTTTTTTTCTTTTTTCTTTTCTAGTTTCTAATTTTACAAAACATGACTTGAAGTACACCCTTGGGTTTGTTTTCGTCATCGGAAAAGCTTGGGAACTGCTCTGAAGGGCATGAGCATTTTCCTGCCACCCTTGGCTGGGCTAGCCTCCAGTCCATTCTGCTTCTCACTAGAGGGAATGACATTCTGTCTGCAGTGCCCTTGCTCCTTCCAGTGGCTGAAAACTTGGATGTGATNTANTGCTCTTAAGAATCTGCTAAATTTATTAATTAAGGTCTTGCNGGCTCATGGCTCCTCTTTTTGCTATGGAGCATTCTATAGGCCTTCCCATCGTGCTTCTATTGTGACTNGAACTACGATGGAGGCACAGAGCTGGAGATCGGAAGACTGGGATTGAGATCCTAGAGGCTCTCGTAGCTAAACGTGTTGCCCTGGACAAGCTACTTTGGTGTTGTCTTAGTTTTCCTACCAACGAGGTCTAGGGATAAGTGTCTTGGCCAAAATTTCAGGGTCACGAAGAGCAATAAATTGAGGTTGGCCAGGATGTGTTAGTAGATAGATGTCCGTATCCTCTGGGAGTTAGCTCACAACCGTGCAGCTTATGTCACAGACCCACTCACTGAAAATCTTGGAGATGAATGGGCCCATTATAGAGGCCAAGGCAAGAGGATCATGAGGGGCCTGGTCAGCCTGGGTGTCAGAGTAAACTTGAAGAGAGCCAGAGCTGTAGATTAAGACATTCTCCCAGACACCAAAGGGCCGGGCTGTAACTCAGCTTCACCCCCAGCATTATGATTAAAAACGAAACTGCTTCTTTAAGAGATAAGCTTCTTCACTTGAAAACATGTTCAACATCCTTACTCATCAGGGGAATGCAGATCAAAACAACCCCGAGATTTCACCTCACACCAGTCAGAATGGCCAAGATCAAAAATTCAGGGGACAGCAGATGTTGGCGAGGATGTGGAGAAAGACGAACACTCCTCCATTGTTGGTGGGATT
>NC_034591.1:51362984-51368054 GCF_900095145.1 Mus pahari
TGGGATTTGGACTGCAGACTGTAAGTCATCAATAAATTCCTTTACTATATAGAGACTATCTGCAAGTTCTGTGACTCTAGAGAACCCTGACTAATACAGTGCCACTTCCCATGGGCCAGGCATACTCAAACCACCCCAGTAACCCTTGTGACTATAGGTTTGCATCAATATTCTGGACGAGTTTGGCCCCACCTAGCTGACCTCTGAAGAGCGGCTATTGTTTCCTCCACCACATAACCATCCCTTAGCCTGAAACCAGGAGGAGGCCTGCAAACTTAAACAAGAGGAGAGGAGATGTCATTTTGTAGGCTGGATGGATACAAGGTATCTCTTTCCCAGGTGTCAGAGAAGAGTTGGACTGGAGCATTTCCAAGGGGGCTGCAGTTGGGAAGCGCCCCTCCTGGCTCAACGTAACCAGTTTGAATCCAGATTTGGAATCTAATGCCTTAAATCCACGGATTTGTCCTAAAAACACTGAAATCTCGTAGATCGGTCAGCTCCTGCACTTCCCTTTGTGTGACCTCTATTGACTATGTCACCAGCCCCAGCCTGTTGCCACTAGCTTGCCTCAGGATGTCCACTCTCTCTAATGATATTAAAGTATATGGATACTCCTTTATTTGGAGCTTAGTTTTGCTATCCCATAGCCTTTCTATTTTGGGGGCCAAAAGTCATCCCTTGTGGTCTGCTTGCCCACTCTGTGGGAAAAGCTTCAGCCACGATAGTTATTCTGTGGATTTTAAACTCTGCTGGGGAAGGCCATAAGTCTGGATCTTTAAGAAAGTATTGAAGCAGGGCTTTTCCCTTCAGTATCCTGTGAGGCCACGTCATTTGTTTTTGTACTTGGTCAGCTATCTGACCATTCTGCCCCAACGGGTCACTACTGACTCTGTCCCAGAACTGAGACTAGAACAGGCCAAGGCATTGGGCTGGAGGTCTGTGGGGGTGAACTTGATTAAACTCTAGCATGTCACTCAGTCATTTCTGTGTAGAAAGCCCAAGATTAAGAAAAAAAAAATAATCAAGGGAAGAACTCAGCTCATTGGGAAATAACCAAATTTCTCTATAATCAGAGACTCCGACCCTCTGTGCCAGATTTACCTCTTCAGTAATACTTACCATGTTAGCACAGGCCTTGCCCACCATTCTGGTCCCAGGTTTCTAAGAAAAGACAATGTATTTAGCTGGGGCTGTGGTCCAGGTTTAAGCGGAGAGCCTGCCTGTTCTTGGATAAACACCCTTCCCCCTTAGATCTCTGGGAATGCTCCAGCCAAGTCCCTGGGGTGGGTCTGGGCTCTGGTTATTAAAGGCAAAGGAGAAGTAAGGTCAGAGAGTTCTTCCCCATGTTCACATTAGGAAATGTCCAGTGCTGTGTGCTACAGGGCCCACCTTGGGCCTGTCCCCTTTTCTACCTATTTGCCACTTAAAAATTAGATTCATCAGGGTGAGTATGTCCCTGTGGGAAAAGAAGGAAGGACTTATTAAGGACAACATCTTCAGGGCTTAAATAAACTATTTAGAGGAGGGAGAGTGAGACAGCCTGGTGTGGAGGGAAGGAGCCCTGGGGAGAAGCCAGAGGACTCAGCAGGAATGCTAATCCAGGGGCTGTCAGTCAGAGAGTGACAGGCACTGCTCCAGCCTCCAGCCACACAGTCAGTTCAATGACAGTGTTTGGCCTTATTCCAGGGCTCAGGGTCACCTCTCATCCTGTCACTGGTGCCCCAGAAGCTGTACGGTCAGTGGCAAAAGTCCATGCATGGAGGCTGGGGACACGCGTTAGAGGGGGTGACAGCAGCCTGGACTGAGGCTTTCCTCAGCTGATGACCTTCCTCCCTTCTCCTCAAGGAGCTTAGTCGGGGGGCCTAGGATCCTGTCCCATGGGAGCTGCTGTCCCATGGGAGCTGCAACCTTGATTATAGAGGAGTGATATGTAGGCATATTTCTTTCTCCTTTTTTTTTTTTTGAAGGAAATGGGAGAATTCACATATTGATGGAAATACAGTTTTTTAATGTTATAAAGGGACTGCATGGTGATAGTAGAAAATGAAAAAACTGAAATTCTTATAAGGAGTAAAAAATTATGTGCTTTAATTCCATCTCCAGAACTATCCTCTATTAATACTTTCTAACAAGTGTGTCTTTTCTGTGTGTCCCATTTTTCTATCTGATAGGCTCCATCATTCTCCTTGTCTGGCTATATTTAAACACTGTAGAATTCTATTATATATATATATATATATATATATATATATATATATATATATTCTGCTTTACTTCTGCTCAGTTAGCATATTCTACAGCGATAAAAGCAACATCATTTTAAACAGCGGAGACATCTTCTGTATGTGGTTGAGTGGTAGACAGGAATATTGGTTTTGTTTTTCCCACCCCCTGAAGCTCTGCATCTTAATGACTCTGCGTATGGTCTGTGAGCCAACAGCACCAGCATCAGCAGCTTGGTAGACATGCAGAACCTCAGGCCTATCCCAGGCCCACTGAGATAGAATCCGTGTCGGGGTGACACATGGGTGTGGAATGTTTGAGAGGTCCAGTTGTGCACAGGTGTCTGTGAGTGCACTTAACTCCTTCTACCCCTACAACAGTTTCTTGCTGGGGTCTGTCTTTCTATCATCCATGTTTTATTAAGATGTGAGAAACAAGCCGGGTGTGGTGGCACACACCTTTAATCCCAGCACTTGGGAGGCAGAGGCAGGCAGATTTCTGAGTTCGAGGCCAGCCTGGTCTACAGAGTGAGTTCCAGGACAGCCAGGGCTACACAGAGAAACCCTGTCTCGAAAAACCAAAAAAAAAAAAAAAGTGAGAAACAGAGGTGCTATTTGCTTCAGCGACTCAGTTGAGAGCACAGAGCTGAACATTCAGAACTGAAAGAGGTGTCCAGAGACCAGAACCCTTGTGCCTCGAAGGACTCCGTGCATCTCTCTTTTGTCCATGGCATGTTGGGAAATCAGCAAACCCTGACTCAGTGTTGTCACATGTGTAAACTTGGACGAGTCAGGCTACATTTAAGTGACTAAAGGTTTTTTTTTTGTTTTTTTTTTAATACCACAGGTATTGTTTTATTGTCTCATGCACACAAATACGTCAAAAACCACACATCAGGTTTTTGGTTTTTGTTTTTTTTTTTTTTTTTAATTACTGTCTTGCCTTTGTCCGACTTTTCATGACATTTCTCTCTTTACCATGAGATAGGGGTCAAGGATAAAGAATGGCAACTGTCTCCCTGATTAGAGAGAGAAGGCACTTACAGGATGATGAAACTTTAGATATCTAAAAGTCTGAAGGGATGTAGCCATAGGCTGAAGTTTCTGAGGCCAACAAGCAGAATTCCTGGAGGCCCTGGATTAGTTGTGCTGTGTGTCCCATCTGAGCCAGATCTATACACTGAAGTTCCGACCTCCAAGGAGATAGCTTGAAGACGTGGGGTCTTTGGATAGTGGTTAGGTCTTGAGGTCAGACTGGTGTCTGAAAAGTGGGACTCAGACAGATAGATCTGTTCCCTCCCCCAGCATGTGAAGACGGAGCAAGGTGTGCCCTTTGCTCTAGAAAGTGGGCTGTTGGTCCACTGTGTGTTCTCTGGTCTTGCGCTTCCAGCTTGTAGAACTGGGATGTTTCTGCCAGGAGCAAGCCTTACGGACTCTGGCATTTTGTTACAGCAGCCTGAATAGACTTAAGCAGACTGATTTTCAGTAGTCATGATCCCGCCCCTCTGGGTCTTGGAGGGAGGAGCTCTTGAATAGCAGTTGTCTGATGAAGTCTGGTGCTGTTCTTGGTTACCAGGATTAGGGTCAGCCTCCCAGGGCCTGGGAACTCTTCCTGGTTATTGTCCTTAGGGGTGAGAACCAGCCACTTAACAGTTCCCCCTCACTCAGCAGTCATCAGTCATTGGCTGGTATTGTCTCGGACAGGACAACTAAACTGATAAGCAGGGAGAGGTGACACCTCGTTGTGTGACTTTTCTTGGGGGAACTTGAACAAACATTTATTTACCCCAATAAAGACTTGACAACAGACCCAAGAAATGGTTTTGCCTAAGTCCAGCGCAGGGACTAATTAGTTTAGTAGGGCTGGTTGTATGAATTCTTGGTCTAAGTTCCTTCAAGTGGAATTCGATTATTCTTTTACGTGTCTCCGATGTAAAGTGTTCTTTTCAGATCCTGTTGTTTTTCATTTCTTATTTTGAATTGAAAACAGATTACTTTTTAAAAGAGAAAGGAGGACTTATGCTGACTATCCAAGTTTGCTCACTCTAGCGTTTTATCTCATTTGCCATTTTACATCTTTTTAAAGACACATATACAACCAACATTTTTATTCTGAGACATGGATGAGTAAGCCTCATGTATAATGTCCATTTATGGATTCACAATTTAATATATATTTCCTAAAAGGTTATTTTCCCCCATAACCTTATCACAAAGATGGAATCAAGGCACCTAACATTGGTATGATATTGATATTTAATGTTTTATTTATATTATTTGTATGTATATTTTTAAAACATTATTGTTGTTGTTATTGGTGGTGGCGTGCACGTGTGGCGGTGGGGGCATGCAAGTCACAGTGCACATTTGTTGTTGTTATTGGTGGTGGTGGGCACATGTGGTGGTGGGGGTATGCATGTCACAGTGCACATTTGTGAGTAGAGGGCACTATTTTAGAGTCCGTGCTATCCTTCCACCTACTTATTTGTTTCAGGGATTGAAATGAGGTTGACAAGCTTGTGTGGCATGGGCCTTTACCCACTGAGCCATCTTGCTGACCCCACACCCAATTTTATCAATAATCTAAATAATGCCACTTAAAGTGTGTATTTTTCTGGTCCAGAATCATAAATGACAATTAAGAAATTATGTTTTTCCTTCCTTCCTTACATCCTTTAGCTTTTTCTTTGTTTATTTCACATTTTGGGTTTTTTAAATATTATTATTATTTTTTAGAGATTTATTTATTTATTTATTATATATAAGTACACTGTAGCTGTCTTCAGACACTCCAGAAGAGGGAGTCAGATCTTGTTACGGATGGTTATGAGCCACCATGTGGTTGCTG
>NC_034591.1:51368129-51449035 GCF_900095145.1 Mus pahari
TTTTTTTTTTTTTTTTAATGGCTTTGATATTTGTAAAGAGCAAAACTACCTAATTTGTAAAATGTCTCTGAATTTGGGCTGTCTGTCTGTCCCTGTGTGTCAGGGATGATACAGATGTAAAGCTGTGCTATATCTCCATGGGAATGCAAGGCCTTGGGAAGCACAGGGCATAGGTTGTCCTAGTGTGGGTGGCATTCTCTTTGATCCCTTTGTAAAGTTGGTATTAGCCAGGCTTCTCTTCAAATTTCTTTTCCTCTTTTGTTTTTCCTTTTGTACTTCACAAAAAATTTGTGGAAGAGAACTTTGAAGCTGTGTGAGTATCTTGTCACTCAACCGTGGTTACCCTCAGCTGCTTCTTCCAGCCCTGTGTTCTTAAAACTTTGCCCTGGGGAAATTGTCTGCTCTGAATGACAGTAGTATCGGTGTGGCTAACACAGGCCCACCCTCTACTGTGGTATCACATTCTGTGGAGGCAGTAGGGATCCTGGTTTTGGTCACCTCTTGATATTCATCCCATCTTTGAATAAGGTCCCTACAGATAGCCACTTGTACCACAGTGTAAAGAGTTCAGTGTCTCTCCTCACGTCCACCTTAGTTAAAGAATGTATGTGTGTTGAGCTAGATATAATCTGTCTTCTGAAACATCCATATGTCTGATACCTTGGCTCATTACCACAACTACTAAGAATGATTAGCTGTCAAGCACCTCTCTCAACTTTCTTACAAGCTACTTTTCCAACTAGCAGACCACACATAGATTCTAAGTTTGGACCTCAGTCAATGAGGACTAGCAAGTTCCTTGCCGTGTTAGGAATGAAAGGCAAAGGCCACTGTAGCCATTTGTGCCAGCTCACATTCCGCAGAAGTAAAGTTTGCCTCGCTGAGTCATGTCCATTTCGGTGGCGGCCTATTGGGCTGTGATTCCAATCTTTTCTCCAAAACCGATATCACTCAGTTGGCTGAGCTGCAGAACTCAGAACTCACTGCCAAAAGGACAGAACCACCTTGGACCAAAGAAGCACATCTACTCCAGAGAACTGTGGGAGCAAAGGAATGTCAGCTTCCAGCTCTACCTGCATCCCAGAACGTGGGAGGGGCCAGATGGTGAACAAGGGCTTGTGGGTCAGAGAAGAGCAATCATATAGAAGAGATGATGCATGCTAAGGTGAAGCTTGGAGCACACATCCCCAGCAGTGTTGGGAGAGTGGGTGGTCTGGAGCCTGGTCCATGGAGCAGGCTGGCTTATTTGACATAAGGAATGAAAGAACCTGTATCAGCTTTTTTCAAGTCCTTCCTTGACACATAGAAAAAAATGTTGGCGTTATCTGGCATTATCCTTTGGAGGGTACAGAACCAAGATTTTACAGAAAAGCAAGGGTACCTTGCAGTTTGAATTTTAGCCTGGTGCCCTGGCAAGCAAGGGAAGAGGAATGAGGGAGAAGAGCTAGGGATCTGGTATGGGTGGACCTCACGGAGTCATCGGGATCAGGATGAGGGACTAGAAGATAAATGACTAGAAGTGAACAGTAGCTTTTGTTGACTAACTTGATGGGCTGTGAGGGGAAGTTGTGTTGAAGATGAATTAGTGATCCTGAACATGTCTCTCTAGGGAGTCAGCAGACAGTAGGCTGTGTTATAAAGATCAAGGATAGGAGACAGGTTTAGGGTAGGGACTAGTAAATCCAAGGACCCCCACTCCCCCAGTGTTTATAGTTCCTCTGCTGTACTGTGCTCACCTAGGATGTGTGCATGCCCCACAGCAGTGTCTCCTAGATACTCAGGCTTCCTTCCTTTAACTGTCTCCTGAAATCTCGGGTAACCTGAGGTCAGTACATATAAGCAGATGAAAACTCCACTTGCTCTTTCAGAATTCCAGAGCTGGCAAGATGCTAATTGCCTGGTACCTGGCTCTACCTTCATAGGTGGTGATGTAAGGGGAGGCCACCTTCGGTTCCAGCTCAGCCTCCTAGGAAAGAAAATGTCAAAACGAAATAGAGGGTTTTATTACTGTGGCATTTCTCCTAGAGAGATGGCCTCCAAGTAAGGCCTTCTGAAATGGAGAGCAAGCTAGGTTTCAGTTCATGTACGTCCCTGCGTGTGTACACACTGGGGTTTAATTGTGGCCTTTGTTGCTCCTATAGTGTCAAGTGCCTGTAGGACTTAAGGAAAATGAAGGGTTTCCAGACTCTGTTCTCCAGGCCTGCTGGTTGTGTATCCCAGCCCTTCCCGCTATTCTTAGTTTCTGTATTAACTTGAATATGTGTAAACAATTCCTTCCCTACACATTTCTAGGTTTTTGTGGCCCGGCTTCTTGAATATTCTAGCAGGAAAAGGGCACTCAGCGAAGGGAAAGTTGTGACTCCCTCCCCCAGAAACATTTTACTCCCATCAGTGTTTCTCCGGCAGTGGGGGTAACCTAATGTACCCTCTTACAACCCCCCCCCCTGCTATTTCCTGTAGATGGTCTCACACCGTCTTGTAGCCAGCAGCATAGCCAATAGTTATAGGCAAGTCCTTGGATTTAAATTTTTCATTAATGAAATGAAATGAAGTGATGCATGAGGCTCTTCAGTCCCACTAGCTGCTTTTGCAATGCTTCTTAGCCACATGTGGCTGCTGGTAATGTCTTGGCCTGTGTAGAGAGGAAACGTGCCCATCATATCAGGAAGGTCTACAGGACAGAGCTGCTTGGTTTCTTGCTTGCTCGGTTGTGTTGCACACTTGATGTGAGTAAGAGCAGGAATGCCACCACAGTGTGTAGATGTCAGAAGACAACTCTATGGGGTCAGTCTTCTCTGTCTGTTTTTATGAGGGGTCCAACGATCTAACTCACATTATCAGACTTGCATGGCAAGCACCTCTACCTGCTGAGCTGTCTCATTGGACCACAGAAGTAGAGTTAAAGGATCTGTAATCACTCTTCATTAACAGGGAGCTTCCCAGAGGCTACAAGTCCATCAGGTATAGGACAAGAAATGTGTATTCCTTATGGGGCCATGGCACCTGTATTCATTGGCACCCCATGGATACTTAAGGTGGCCTAGGTGAGCTGTTTAGGAAAACTGACCTCCTAAAAAAGTCCTTTGCAATGATCATCCCAACATTTTATCTTCAAGGCCAGAGCATCCAGGGGCTTGGGGGACTGTACATGTGTCTTTAGCTAAGGCGTGTCCTTCTTGTCCATTACAGAGTAAACAAGGCACTCACACTTCTTAGCATCTCTACGGGATGTCAGAGACTGGACCTTGCATGGTACTTGGTTATGGCGCCCACCTCACTGCTGCATGTGAATGTTGACTTTGGGTACCCATCATGGATGCTTTGTGAGTATCAGAGCACCTGCTATGAAGTCCTTCCTCTTTTCTCTGTGAGACGTCCACAACTATGGATGGTTGGCAAGGATGCCCAGCAGTCAAGAGTGGTTCTGCCAGCTGCCTGAAGCCCAGCTTTATTCTAGAAATCCAAAGCTTCTGAGCCGGCTATAACTGCAGGCAGAAAAGTGCCATGCCACTCTGGGGGCAGGCCATTGAGATGAACAAATTGGATGATGTTGGGGGGAGGAGTCTCTAAAGGAGACTTGGCTGCAATGGGAACTGATTGATGCGATGGATGGATCCTCTAGCTTCCCCCGAGCCTTTCCTCCTTTCTCCTATCAAGGTTTAGCAGAGAAGCCTAGGCCCCCCCTTCCACAGTTCTCTGGTCTCCATAGCAATAGCTCTGTGCTCTCAGCATCCCACTCCCTGGCCTTATGAGACTGGCTTTGCTAAGCACAGCCTCAACTGAGACCAAGAAACAAGGGTCTACAGAAAGCGCCTGCATTTGTGAGCTTCCCTACCTGCGTTGGCAGCCACAGAGTCATGAAAAGATCATTGCAGGAGGCAACGCCATCTTGTTCTTGCTCCTGCATCTTGAAGTCAGAGAAGGTTTGGTTAGATTTTATTCAGTGCTAGACATGGGCCTTCTAGAGGACTTCTGTCTTCATTACCACCTCATACTCTTTAGAATAGGGAAGACAGACACACCCTGAGCTGAAGAATCAGCCTCAATCTGTGTTAGGACAGAAAATGAAATGGGCAGTGAGTCATGACAGCTGAAAGATGCTAGCATTACTTGACACAAAAAGCAGTAGAGACTGCTTTCAGTGGAGAAAATTGGTAGCAACCGATATGGTAGAATTTTAGAAATACCATTCTGCTCTAAAATTGCTCCATTTAAATCTGATAAGATCCAAAAGACTTCCATTAGAGATTCATTATTTTGGCTACATACTTTGTCTTTTAAATGAAAACATTTAGGAACAGGCCTTTTTGTTGAGAATGAGATGTAGAACATAGGACCCAGGCCCAGCAAGATAGCACAGTGGATAGAAATGCTTGCCTTTCAAGCTGTGTGACCTGAGTTTGATTCCCAGATCCTGTAGTGGAAAGAGAGAACCCGATCCCAGAAGTTGTCCTCTGATCTCCATACAGGTACCATGAGATATGAAGTATAAGAGAGAGAGAGAGAGAGAGAGAGAGAGAGAGAGAGAGAAGGAGAGGAGGAGGAGAGGAAGAAAAGAGAAGATGATGATGAAGAAGACAAGTAGTTACATTTTTAAAACAGAAGCAAGGATACATTTGCCATTAATGAGTTGACCAGGGTTACAGCAAGGATCTTGGTACACCAAGACCAACTTTTTTTGTATGTCCCAGTTTTACACTGGTTTGTTTCCAAGTAGGTGATCTAAATTGAGTTCTTTGATTTATTAGGCAACCAAGGTCAAGGCTAACAAGCCTTACTTTCCCACACCGTCCCTGCCACAGTCGTCAGGAATAGAATAGGAACTGGACCTCAGAAACAGTGGGGTCCAATGTTCCCTTTCTAATAAGTACTCACCTGCCTTATGGCAGAGCTCAGCTCCAAGGGCAGAGTCTGCCTGTGCCCAACATGTAACGAGAAAAAGCCCACAAGACAGACTGAATACAGGAAAATCCGTGCTCACCATTAAGGGTATTCCCAACAAATAAAAGAACAGGAAACCAAATAAATGTTCGTTAAATGATAAGTCTTTAGACGTTATAAAGCGAGACTTTTGGTAGTTTCTGCTCAGTGAGTATCTACCTGTCTCTGTTAAGGAATCTCCCTCCTTCCACTGTTACTAACTCATTCACTGTCATTATTAACTTGTTAGTCTTGACAATACACCTTTCAACTGAAGAAAAGGGACTATCTCCTCCTGCCAGTCTACATCAGTTGGATTTTTTTTTCCAAGACAGGGTTTCTCTGTATAGCCTGGCTGTCCTGGACCTCACTCTGTAGACCAGGCTGGCCTTGAACTCAGAAATCTGCTGGCCTCTGCCTCCCAAGTGCTGGGATCAAAGACACGTGCCACCACTGTCCGGCTGGAATTTTTTGAATCCACCTTACTGTTGCTCTAACATTTCACTGGCCAAGCCTGTATGTATGTATATATGTATGTACGTATGTGGTATGTGGTTGTGTGTATTTATGTATATATATGCATGTGTATATGTGTATATGTGTATGTGTATGTATATATGTACATGTGTATATGTGTATATGTGTATGTGTATGTATATATGTACATGTGTACATGTGTATGTGTTCATGTGTGCATGTGTATGCATGTATATGTATGTGTATGTGTATATGTATATGTATATATCACATGACTCTTCATGACCCAATAGTGAGAATGAGATTACTACAGGCCAAACGAGATCCAGGGAAGGTATTGGGCAGAAGAGCACTTTCCCCAACTAATAGTCGCATAGAAAAAACAAATATCAAGACAAGAAGGAGAAAGAGGGGGTAGGTCTGTGTGGGCAGTAAATGGCCATTGCTCTATCAAGGTCAGAGATCTAGATCACAGATCTCTTTGAGCATTACTTGAAAGTTAGGAAACAAAACATCTTCATGATAATTGAAGAACATAGAGTCCAAGGAGGGCTCGAGTCCCCAGATGGGTGCAGAGAGAGGCACTGAGAGGAACATCACCGAGCTGCGATAGGGAGTTAGATGCAGGGAGGGGAAAATGGAACTTCCAGTTTTAAATATGAACTCTGGAGATTAAGCTTGCTGAACACAGGCTGTCAGAAAAGGGGAACAGGTATTCAGTGAGCCAACCGAAGCAGACGATGAGAATCAGTCATTTCCATATGGGAATGGGCACGTATGATATTTGGGTCTCATTTGAGATGGGACCATAGAAGCCATGAAGGTTTGTTTTCTCTTGTCTCTTCATGGGTCTCCACTGTCCATCAAGCCTGCAGAAGTCGGGTGTTTCTTGTTTTAGGAATAGATTAGTGATGTTCACCTTGAGAAATGGAGAAGTGGGCAGAGAGCAGGAGAGGCATGAGGTAGAGGACAGCTCCCTGGTTCTTTTACTGGGATAATTGGTTTCCTCAGGACCAAGGACAGCTCCCTGGACTCCAGCCAAGGTTTGCAAAAGAAGTGATTTCACCAATGGAGATCCCACCCAGAGAGAAGTCTTTGTGCATCTCTTGGCTGTTTCTTCATGAAAGAGAAAGATCTTCATGAAAGATCAGTCAAATCCGGGAAGTCCAGAGCTAGGCTGGGTTCTGAGTAATGGGATTGTCACTTTTTCTAGGAAGCATAGCCAGCAAGCATGCTAAAGATGCTTTTATAAACTCGAGAGTAGACAGGGTATGACCAGTTGGTTCTTGGGTCCTTTATCACATGGTACCACAATGTCACCATGTGTGCAATACTCCAATCAGAGATGACTTGTAGAAGCATGCATAAAATACAGGGCTAAGTATTTTATGTCATTGTAAAGGCCCCATTAAAAGTCATTGAGAAATGCCAGATAGTGACAGCAGAGCCTTTCTTGCCACAGTGTCCCATTACACAGGTGGCAAATCTGTGAAGTCAGCCCATAGACCAGCTCCCACTACTGGGGCTGACCCTATCAAGAGCTTTGTCCCTTGCCCTATTTGCCCACATTTATAAATGTAGGAAATAGCAGCAGGCTGCAAAAGTCAGCATTTGGTGGATGACTGGGCTGGGTCTTTGCAGAGGAGGGGGAAATAACAGAATGCTTAAAAGCAATTAGTTGAAGCAACAAAAAGAACAAAGGGAACAACAAAGAGCTTATTATGCAAATGCGCGTGGCCATTCACTGCCATTCTGCCTTGGGGAGCTTTGCTATAGATACAGAAGTTTTGGCCTGTCTGAATTATTAGTCCCGTTTATACTTCCCATCATGACTCAGTACGATTACAAGCGCGCGCGTGTCTCTCTCTCTCTCTCTCTCTCTCTCTCTCTCTCTCTCTCTCTCTCTCTCTCTCTGTGTGTGTGTGTGCACATGCGCACACACACGAGTGAGTGTGTGTTTTCTTTCTCCCTAACTCCCCTGGTCATATCAGCAGTTGGCTATATGATCATCCATCTCCGCAGCGGGTAGGGGCAGCTGGACAAAGGCACCCCTCCTGTGATTCACCTCAGCTCTCTTTGTGCTGGCCTTGGGGGTTGGGGTGGGGAAGCAGCTGAAGGAAACCTTCCCCAGGGGTCTCCGGGTGCATCTGAAGTGGTTTGTGTTGCTGTCTGTGGTCCTGAACAAGAGAGCAGTGGAATGGGCTGTGTTGCTGTCTGTGGTCCTGAACTAATTTTGGGAGAATGTTTTCTTTGAGGAAGTGTGTGTGTGCGTGTGCGATCAGTTCTGGAGCCTCTGAGATGGCTCAGTGTGTGACAGTTCATGCTACCAAATCTGACAACTTGAGTCTGATCCTGACGACCCACAGAGTGGATCTCACAGTGTAAAAGCACACACTTGTGCGCATACACGTGCAAATACACACACGCTCGCACACACACACACATACACACACATGTAATTTTAAATTTTTTAATGAAAATAGTTCATTTAACTTTATGTGTATGTATGAGTGCTTTCACGTATGTGTGTGTACCATGGGAATGCCTAAAACAGTTAAAATGAGCTCATTTTATCCAGACTCTGCTGTTCACAAGCTAGGTGACCTTGACGTGGTCTCTTAGGGACATACTGTTTCTTGGCTTTAGTAAGCTGTGGGATAGCAGGTACTGCTAATACTGAGAGTATGGAGCAGTTGTACATGGCAGAGTATAGCTCCTAAATTCAAGAGTCGCCATTGCCATCATGAGTATCCACCTGCTTGTATCTGGATTATGGCCCACTTGTCTTTTTTCAGGGCATCAGATAGACAGACTGACTGGTAAGACAGGGAGTCCATTGCAAAGCTTCTGTGTGTTTCTGGGGACTGGAATCCTGACTCATGGCCTTGGACACGATGTGTGTGTGTGTGTCTGTGTGTGTGTGTGTGTGTCTGTGTGTGTCTGTGTGTCTGTGTGTGTCATATAAAGGTTCTAGTTTACTCCAGAGTTGGCCCAATATCCTGGAATAGCCTTTCCCTGCCTTCCTTCGGCTGAGTCAGTCTGGGTTTAAGAGACAGGGAGGCACTGGTTTTGGTTTCCTGCAGCAGCCAGTGCTTTTAGGACTTCATCCCTTTGCCCACCTCCCGTTACCTCACCTCCAGTTTTTCTGATCTGATTAAAGTCCTGTGATTTCTCTCCCATTCTCTAGGGGAGGCCAGCCTGTGTGGCGGGTTAATCAGAAGGAAAGTCTTGATGAGCTGCTAAGAGGTTGATTTGTATCTCCCCTTGAAGGATGCTTTCTGACAGAGGTCTTTTGGAGATGGCACCAGAAGAAGTGTGCAGGCACCAGTATGGTGCCTTCATTGAGATGGCAAAGTTGACCCTGGGCATGACCCTGTGGGGAAGCTGCTGAAAGCAGCTGATTACAGAGCTTCGAGTCGGAAGCTTTGGCCTCCAGTCAGAAGCAAGTGCCTGTGTGGGATCCCGCTGGGAGGTCCTGCTCCTTTCCAGAGCCCCCTGCCTTCTGCGCCTGAAAGCAGGTTTATGGGCTGCAGGCCTCTCTGTCCTCAAAGTGCTCATCCAGGCTCAACCGCCTTAGCCTCCCCAGGAACTCAGGGAGCTAGTCCCATGTGCCTGATGGCCCCACTTAGAAGAAAGCACTGTTGAATGAATAGTCCCCCTCCTGCAGCTCAGCCTCATCTCCTTAATGGATCCTAATTACCCTTGTCCGGCTTGTGGCTTCTCTCAAGGGCCCACCTGTCGGGATGATGGATGAGGTGAGTGGGGGATGTGGCCAGCTGGGGCTGCAGGCATCCCCCTTCTCTACTAGGGAGGAGCTCTGGAACTTTAAACCAGTCCCACCATTTCTGATGAAAGGAAGGCCTGACCCGGGATGAGCCTTTCTCTCTCTGGGTCCTCAGACTTGGGCCAGTGAGTGCTAGTTTAGGAGGAAGGTAAGGCAAATAGGCTAGGGGGATCTCACTGAAAACCTCAGAGGGTGGAGGGACAAGAGATGACAGAGGAGGAAGGAGAAAGGTGGAGAAGGCTGGTAGTCCTGTGGAATGCTCCAAGACAGGCCCAGGAGCTAGGGTTTATGGCTCCAGAACCAGATCCACTACAGATCCATCAACACAAAGAAGGAAAGGAGTCCTCAAAGTGTTGCACTGACCTATGACCTTAGGCTTATTCTGTGTCTGGAAAAGTCAGTAAATGAGCTATAGATAACCCAGGGGTCAGACCTTCATCTTGACTCTAAGAACAATAGCATCCGATGCTATGATGAGCACAATTCTGTTTGCCATAGAGTGATCAGTCCAGGGACAAGGAACAACATCTACTCACAGCAAAGGGCTGGAACCCCTTTTTCCTCTGCTGTGACTAGAGTCCAATGTGACTTGTGAATTCATATTCATAGTTAACACTGGGTTTATTACTTGTACATTGTTCTTTGCCATGTGCCACGCATTACCAGCTCCTTGCAAAGAGTGAATGATATCAGTGTTCACTGCCCTTGTTTACACTGCCCTAATTTTTGGGTTATACTACTGAGTTGCCCATCTACAACATGGTAGATGAGCAGTCAAGGGACTAGACTTTAAAGTCTCTTCACAGATGGAAGTTTAGCAGCTTCCCCGGAAAGGAATCGGATGTTCTGTATAAAAGGCAAAAACATTAGAGACAAGTTTCCACCTAACTGTTGTGTCTGGGGCCCTTGGGGACACAGTGGCTTTGTGCTTTCTGAGCTCTGTTCCTCAGAGAGGGCTGTTCTGTGGCATGGTTAAGTGTGGTGGAGGGCATGCACTTTCTTACACATGATTGCTGAAACAAGCTAGCATCCACAGAATACTGCTCACCAGAATTCCTGGATGTCTATGCCATCCTCCCATGCTATAAACAGGGCTGCTCTGAGTAACCAGCAGGGCAGATAGAATTAATGTGTGTAGCTTCTGATCTCAGCCCCAGAAGACACCATAGCATCCATCCTGGCATCTCAGATTACTGATTCTGGAGAAAACTAGTTGCTGTATCATGAGGATACTTGTTATTATGTTAAATTGCATGTCCCCCATTTCACAGGATGTCCTAACCCCCAGGATCCCATAATGTAACTATTTGGAGATGAGATTTTTAGAGAAACCTTAAACTAAAGGGCCTTGGGGTTAAACTTAAAAGGATCTTGGGGTTGCCCCAAACCTAGTATAACTAGTGTTCTTATAAGAAGAGGAAGCTAGGACACAGATACACAAGGAGGGGAAAGTCCTTTTAAAGGAACAGATAAGGAACGAGACAGCCATTTTCAAGATTAGAAGAGTGCCCCCACAAGCCACACTTCTGCATATGCTTTGGTCTTAAGTTTCCAGAATTCCAGGAAAGAACGTTTCCTTTTAAATCATGTGATCTATGGTGGTTTGGCAGGACACCACTCAAATCCCTGTGAAGAGAACCATGTGAACACACTCCAACTTGCCTTTGGTTACGTGTGTGAATGAACCACTTTGGGAGCCAGGTCCTCGAATCCCAGGCAAGCTTCAGATGAGCCAGTCTGCCACCGCCATCAAGTTCTTCAGCCAAGGTCCCAGGCACAATGCAACAGGGAAGAGATGTCCTTCAGAATCCTGGCTCACCAAACCTACGAGAGGACGTGACGGTCGCCATCATGCGGAATAATTCATCTTGGGGTGGTTTGTCATACAGGTGATAAGGCTGAAGTACCGAATCTACGGTGACTAAAAAAGGTGCTCTCCTCAGGGTGAGAGAAAGGTCCTTTTGTACTATGAATTTGTCATCACTCTTGCCTTTCTTTTGAAGTACTGGAGTTTCGAGCCCAGAGCTTCATGCATGCTTGGCAAGTGCTTTACCACAGAGCTACCCCCCTGTCCTAGAAACTCCATTTGATGAAGCTCATTTGGCCATGGGTATAAGAGCAAAGCAGTGTGCTCACGCTCATGCAGCCAAGCCTTCCTCAGGGAAAGGCTCTACCCCTGCTACTGTACAGAGGATTTCCTTGGACACCCACCCCAGCAGGTGCCAGCTGTAGCCAGGGAGATTGATGAGGGTGGAATGACAGATCCAGGGAAGGGCTGTGGTTTAAACAACACCCCTGCCAAGGAGGCTGGCCAGGACCTTGGGGGAAGTGTCAAGAGGTAGAGGCTGGAATAGACACCACAAAGCATGAGGTTGTAATATCAAGGATGCTAACTGTGAGCTGGGACATTCCTGCTTCATGTCAAAAGGATGCCTTTACTATGATGATCAAGGGATTCCAGCCCTGTTCCCCACCTTGAGGAAATGAGTACTTTGTGGCTGAGTGTGTTATTATATTTTCATTTTTATAACTGTTTGAGGATAGTATTATTTCTAATTCCATATAATGAAAGGGGACTAAGAGAATAGATTTAAAAAATTTGCCTGTCACATCTATATTAACAGGCTATCTGTTACTATAACAAAATACCCAAGCCAGGCTACTTATGAAGTAAAGACAATTTCATTTAGCACATGTGATCCAAGACTAATCACACGCTTGTCTGAGATGAGTGGCCCCATTTTCTTTCTCTTTCTAATGAGGGTGCTTGATGGATTGGCAGCAAGAACATGGAGGAAACAAACTGCTCACATTAGGAGCCCGGAAATGGAGAGAGAGTGAGAGATGGAAGTCTAAAAACCCCCAGTGACCTAAGGACTTTCCACTAGGCTCCATCTTTTAAAGTCCACAGCATCTCTCAATACTATCATCTGGGAGACCACACCTTTAACATATGAACCCTTTGGAGCAGTGTTGAAACCACTGTAACATGGATTAATAACAACTGGATTCAGATCCAGGAAACCTTCCCTCTAGAACCCTGAGGTAGATTGGAGGAGTCATGGATGTTGTCTCAGCTGGCTTGACCTCTGACCTCACTGTTCATCAGCTTTGTGAACCCGGTCAAGTCTCCTCAGCTCTGGTTGCTGTAGTTTCCTCATCTCCATGCAGGGCTGGTAACCCTTCTAAGAGTTATAAGAGGCAAAATCCACTGAGCTTGAAGCAAAGGGCTTAGAGCAGAAGAGGCACATGGGAAGCACTGTGGATGCTGGCTATCACCATTCCTTGTCTCCATAGGGTCTCTGAGGTCAGGCTGGACCTGGCAGTGACTAGACTAGATAGGAAACCATGACCAGGGTTGTCACATTGTCACCTGTGTGTGTAGGTATTTATTCTTTCTTCCTCCTTAATCTAAATCTAAGCCTCTTAAGTTCATGAGATGGCTCATGGCTCTCAATGGATCCAGAAGAGGGTCCTTTTCATTCCTGTGGCTTCCAAAGCCAGAGCTTTCAGGATGAGAACCTTGCCTTAAAGATGGAGCTTCACAGTCACATTCTCTTGGGAAGTGGGATGTCAGGCTGAGGATGGAGAGTCTTCTGGGTACACATCGCTTCATCCTGCTCTAGAGAGGATGGGAGTAGTCAGGAACTTGCAAGAGTGGGCTTGGGATGTCAGAGCAGCCTCTCCCTCAGGGAAAGGCCCAGTCTGGGTTTCCTGTTGCATGCTGAAAGAGATCGGCTAAGTGTTATTGATCCAGCTCCAGGGGGAGTATTTGCTGGGAGGTCGCTGGCACCAGCCCATCACTTAGCTAGTATTCATGACTCAGTGGTGGGATAGGGAACAGAGAAGGTCTGGCATTCTGCCGCAGAGTGAACTTGGCCTTGAAGGAGAAGACTGTAATGTGTGAAATGGGAGGGGCAGACAGCCTGGAACACTCAAGGACAACCCTGCTGTCCTCCTGGGTGGATGGGTGTGTGGTGCACGGAATGATGTCCCAGGCAGCGCCAGTCCTCTCAGGTCCTGTGGGTGCTCTCCTTGGCTGCAGAACTGAAAAGATTCTTTATGTTATTCTCAACCTAGTCAACCAGATGGCGTTCTTAGATGCATCAGTTTTCTCAAACGCTCACTGATGGAACAGGTCCTGCCCATTTTAAAAGATTCATTGAAGTACAGTTAGGCTTTAGAGCAAGGCCCTAGAGGTGATCAGAATAACAGTACTAAACAAAATATAAGCAGGTGTGGCTAATTTGTGGCCTCTGGGACATGTGTATCATAGGGTAATATAAGTGTGGCCCAACATGTCTGTGGATGACATCATGTTAAAATGTCAAAGGGTTGGATACCAATGTAAAGGATGTAGATTTGGCTGCTTTTCACAGCCCCCTTGTTGACCCACCTGTGCTCACAACTGTCTAGCTAGGTAATACTGATAAAATGCTTCATGACAGTGGTGTGTGACTTTTCCTGTGAAGACATTGACAAATGTCTATTCACCCCAGATAAGAAATGATTCTGTTCAAGTCCAACCTAGCGAACCAATGAGCTTTGTGGGGCTATGTACAGGCATATGGGTGAAAGGTTTCTTATAGTAACATGTGGGACTCAAAGGTCACAAAAAATCCCCACCCCCCAACATGGGTGACACTCATGAATACTACATCCCTGGAGCTCTCTGCAAGACTTATGGACAGTGTGAGTTGTGAGAGAGTCTCTTCTCACCAGAAATAAGCAATCTTGTTAACTTTCAGGACCTTTTTGTTCCTTGCATGTTGTCTTTACTCTTGCTTCCCTTCTTCCTCCAAGAGGGAATGTTTCAGTTGGGAGGAAAGAGCTACACAGCAGACAGGTGACACATCGGACTAGCTTCAGCAGTTATCATCCCAGATCTCAATGGCCACTGTCACTTTTCCAGAGCCGTAACATGGCTTTATCAACAGCTGCAAGGAAAGAGTAATCCTCAGTCACGGACAAGACTTCATAACAGTAGTGTCTAGAAACAACTCAACAGTCTGGGGTAAGGGACAAAGGCTGGATCGATAAATAGTGATTATCCAGCAAATGGGATGAGACAGGAATGGAAAGGAATGAACTTCACATAGCAGTGTGAGTTTAGAATCTAATGAACAGGAAGGCAGATCCTGAAATGCTTTGCAGTCAAGCTCAAGGCCGAGAGTAAAATGTGCAGCATAGGCAGGCATTGCAGGTGATGTGGCTAGACAGGAAATCAAAATGAAGAGGAGCAGAAGGGTTAGCAGAGTGGTCCCCTCAGGGAAGGAGAGTGGCCAGGAGAATTGAACATGCAACAATGTTAGCATTGGGCCCAAGCACTAACATAACCCAATGCTGGGGGTGTAACCTTGTTTTCCATTTAAATAGAAACTCTTTATTGTGTAGATACTTATTTATTCAAACTGATATACTAGGAACACAATGCACTTTTAAAATGAAGGGTGGGAATGCTTTTCTAGTTGCTCTCGAGCAAGAAATAACTTTGACACACACCCTGCTGTAGAGTGTTGGCAGTGGATAGGCTGAGGGATGTCTATGCCTATAAATTAAAGCACAGACAGGTAGTTCTCAAGTCCCACCAGTTCTACATCCATAGATTCAACCAGCCACAAATCGGAAGTGTTTAAATTGCATCTGGAGAGATTTTCCCCGTTTGTCCCTGTTCCCTAGATAATAAATCAAACAAATATTTGTCACATTTACGTAGTGTTAGTATAAATAACTTAGAGGTGACTTAACATATTCAAGGAGGACGTGCATGGGATAAGCATGGATATTGTCACTTTATAGAAGGAACTTGAATGCCCATGGATTTGGAAACCAAAGTAAGGGATCCAGAAACCAAAGTTTTTGTGTATACTGAAGGACAACTGTATGCACCTGGAGATTTATAATTCATTTCTCTATGTGTCTTCCAGGCCGTGAGAACTTCTGTGGTTACATGGGTAGTTTAGAATCGTTAGAGCATGCATTTAGTTTACATGAGTACAACTGGGGTGGATAATTTCCGTTTTCTGAAGTACCAGCAGACCCAACACTTCGAGTTTCTCTGTTTCTGACCAAAGCCTGGTAGTGTAGGTCTCTCTAATCTCTACATTTTGTTCTGTGCTAGGAATCAAACCCAGGAGCTCTTGAATGTGGGGTAAACATCCCACTATAGACCTACAGCCCAGCCCAGACACTCTCATCTTCTGTCATTGTGCTGGATGAGATTGTAGCTTATCATACTTATATTTTGCATTTCTTTGCATATTGAATGTTTCGTATGCTTACTGCCTGCTTGGATTTTTCTTCTTAAGTATTTGAGTCTTTTTTTTTTCATCTATGCCTTATTGGATAATTTGTCTTCTTATTGAAATTTTATGTTCTTTATACATATATGAGTTTGTTTTGAGAATATGTGTGTGTGTGTGTGTGTGTGTGTGATGATTGTGTTGGTTGTGTTTACTTAAAACATGTTTAAATTGTCTTTATCTATTAATGAAAACAATTCAAATGCCCATGAAAGAAATGTAGATGAATAAGCTGTTATATAGTCTCATAAGAGTTTTTTGCACAGCCATTAAAATGAATGACACTCCGGGATATATAGAAATACGGATAAATACTAGCTAAGCTATACTAAGTGAAGAAAAAAAAAACCTAGAATATGAACTACAGTACAACATCCTTTTCAAAATGACAGAACATCCAAAACAAAATCTTTACTTGTGAGTAATGCGCGTAGCTCAGTGGTAGAGCACTTGCTTAGAATACCCTGAGTCTGAGCCCCATGGCCTCAGACAACAGTAAGAATAACAGCTCTCCCCGCCCCACAAAAAATCTTTAAAGGGATATAATTAATTAATGCTATATTAAAATGTAGTAAGAGAGCAACAGACCCATCTGTGCTTGAGAATGGTGGTTACTGAGAATGTGGGGGAGCCAGGGGAAGGAATGGGATGTCTGAATATGCTGATGGCATTCTTCTGAAATGCCAGCCTTCTGGTTGGCAGGTAGATTTATGGGTGCTTATCACACTGTGAAAAGCATACATGTAAATGAAGGATGGACTAATGATTAGATGTGAGTCAAGGATTATGATTAATCTGATTAAGTGCAGCTGAGGCTCTCTTATTTAAAAAAAAAAAAAAAAAGGACTCCCGTTCCCCATTGAATCCTCATGTCTGAGCAACGTTGTTAGTGCCAAAATGCAGAGTATGTACTAGAAAAACTCCATTTATTTCTGATTGGTTTCTGGAAAAGTCATTAGACTTGTGGGTTGTATATTTTTCTTACACCCTGAAGCATGTTGTGTACTGTGGAGTGTGGATATGCCAATTTAGAGACCTTCTGCAGGAACGTAGTGTCTTAGGCTTCAGGTAGGCCATTTATTAGCTTGTAGAGAGGAGAGCTAGAGGGGGTGATGATCAAGGTAAAGCGCATTTAGAAGTCTGGTACATTCTGCCTATCAGAGGACAGGAGCTTAGGGGAAGGCACTTAAGAGATAAAAGATGGCTCCTTTGGTTTCCCTCAGAGAAGAGTAGCCATGGGTTAAAGGAATCATGGATTTACTACCCCCTGTCAGCTGTGTTGTCTCTCAGAGCCAGCCTCTGTTGTCTCCCAACTATGGGTCCCTCAGCCTCCTGTAGAACATTGACACTTTTATCTGATTCCAGGACA
The DNA here is from genome assembly GCF_900095145.1 of Mus pahari. Lineage (NCBI taxonomy): Eukaryota > Metazoa > Chordata > Mammalia > Rodentia > Muridae > Mus > Mus pahari. The sequence continues at coordinate 51,384,982 of NC_034591.1, forward strand.
ATTCTCAACACCAGCCTCATCTCTGTTGCTGGCTGATAGTCTAGTTGGCAACACCCTCCTGATTAACACCATTGATAGATACAGATACTGCTGGAGCTAGAGGCTTAGGGGAAGTTCGTGTTACAGGGAAGCATGATGTCAGTGGCAATCCCTTAGCTTGGTCAGTTCTTCTCTTGTGACAGTAGCCCACCCATCAGCCAGTCACCTTGGACCGTTCATCGGGATGACTTAACTGAAAAAACATCAGGAAGATTCTAGAGGGGGTTAGAAGTCCTAGAGGGTAGACTGTCCATAGGCAAGCCTTTAATCCTTAGAATTTTGGAAAAGAAAATCACTCTTTAGGACAGTTATAGAAAGGTCTTGAAGAATTTGGGGCAGGGAAGTCTTGCTCCTCACCAGGGAGCTGAGAAGTTTGATCTATTGAGACACGAAGGCACTCACCAGCTTCTGGGTTCTTGACTTCATCTGCTCACCTGTACTACAGAGCAACAACCCTGGATGCATCTTCAAAGCAGGAGTCAAACGGTTCTAGGAAGAAGGCAAGGAACAGCGGAGCCTGTCACTGCTGCTTGGAAAATGTGGGATCCTGGGTGAGTTCTGAACTGTGGGCCATTTGAACTCCTGACCTCTAGGGGTCCTGAATAAATGGTGGGGTCCATAAATGACTATTATGACAATGCCTGCCGTATGGAAGACTCTCACGGAACCCATAGAACCTCAGTGTTTTCTACTGCTTGGTGCTAGATGAAAGAAATAGGTGTCCGGGATGAATCCGGATGGGTTGCAGGACAACAATACTCTCTCTATGGTCCTCAAGTCCTTTCCAGATGAGGATGGGAGAGAGGTAGGAAACAAGGATGGAGGGCAACCAGGGGAAGTCTAGGGTATTGGAGGCAGAAACTGCTGAGAGCTTACCTCTCAATGTAGTAAGTTTTCCTACATGTTCCACCAACAGCTCCATTAGCAGATGAAGCCTTTAACTCATAAGCCCTTAGGGGGCGCTCTAGATCTTCTAACACTGTTCTGAAGGGTGGAACCATGCTATTAATAGAAGCTTCTAGGATAAAGCAGGTGTTTCCTAAACTTGACGTGATTTCCTGTCTACTAGAGAAGACCTTAGAACTTTCTGACCTTCTCAGAAGTTGGTTCCAGGTGTGGTCCTGGGTACCGGAGCCCTGTGGAAATACACTACCAGTCAACTCCTGGAAAAGTCAGTTCATTAATTTCATTTTGCCAAGTGGTGGCTTGGTTTCCTATCAGTCAAAGCTACAGAAAGTTGCTTTGGGTAAATGAATTCCTGAGTCCCAGAGGACTTCTCTAGGTGAGCTGGGCTGGTTGAAGCCCAGGTTTCTAGAGACCCTTGGTCAGAGTGAGTGAAGGCAAGAGAGAATTATGTTGTGGGAAATTGATCTACTAAGTTGTGGATATAAAAGCAGGCTTTGTATTGTGTTTGGCTCCTATGACTGTCACTATTGTGGAAACAGCAAGAATCCTTGATTGACAGGAGAAAGGGAGCTAGTTTCTAACACACGCCCTTGGGCGACTACTCTTACTCAAGCCTTAGCAGCATCTATTGTGTTTATTTCCAGGCTTATTGCTTCCTAGGTCTCCTCGAGCACACTGGGGGGTGGATAGATAACCAGAATCTCTGCCTTTTCCAGACAACGGAAGGACATAGGGTACAAGCCTCACTGTCAGAGGTGCCTCCTGGGGATTCAGATCTTTGAGCATAGAAATGGAGACTGAAACCATTTGGGTGCCGCTGCCAGTGACCAGGCTCTTCCCAGCACGACACCACCATGGACACACTGATGCCACTGGGACTACCCAAGGGTTTTGCTTAGCTCCTGTTCTCTAGTGTCTCTTTTAAGGGAGTCTGTTTCCATCCTTGTAATTCAAGAACCTTGACACATAGAAGAGGTTATAAGAGTTTAGATGCATCTTCATGACTGAGGCTTCCATCCTTCTACCTTCTGAGCTATGACCTTTATCCTCTGGCCCCGTGTGCTGTTACTTGGTGACTTTTCTTTCGTGAGGATGGGGACTGTGGAGGAGGGGAAACAGCACAGGGAACATAAGGCAGTTTAGTGCCCCAAGGCTCAAGGGCAGATGGCCTACTGAGGACAGTGAAGGAGAGCTGGGCTGGGAGGTGACCCTGAGATTCATTTAACAGGCAAAGAAAAGGACTGGCATTATATAGACTTAACAAAAGAAGAACTAAATTGACATTCTATTGACTTGCAGAGTGAGTTGTAAAAACAGATTCCTATAACACCAGTAATTTGACAGAGAGGCTGGCAAAGGACTCAGACACCAAAAGCATCAATCCTGAAGGCCATTGATACCCACTGGGCAAAGTCAGCACATGAACTTGAGCTCACACCCTTCCCCACAGCTTCTAGAAGTCAACCTGGTCTCCAGAATGTGGATAAGAGGCTAGCATTATAGATGTGATCTTTACTCAACCCCTGAGTATTATAATCTGGTCTCTGGCCCCATGGAGGATCCTGAGAGATAGGATTCTTCTGGCTTCAAGGCAGAGTCAGCATCGCAGGAAAGTACCTTACTGGTAAGGAAGTGATGCTCTTACTGAGCCTCTCCTCGGGTACCCTGTGAAGGATGGCTTTGCAGGAAAGTGGAGCTTGCAGGAGAGGCAGCTCACAGTAGACTTCTCAAGAAAGCCAGGCCTTCTGTGGTTTGTATTTGTGGAGAGTTTATGAGGAACACCCAGGGAACTCGGAGAGGGAAGACAGAGAATCTCAGGGGATGGGAACAGTGATAACAGGAAGATTAGACAAAGAGCAGTCTAGCTGATTGTCCTGGAGCCGACAGCATCCAGGCCCCTTCCTTCAGGAAAGTTTTGAGACATAGTAAGACTGTGGTCGGAGAACCTGGATTTAAAAAAGTAGGGTGAAAGTAGGGTATGGTGATTCACCCTGGGGTGTGCTGGCCGGCTCGCCTAGCCTACTTGGCAATTTCCAAATCCGTGAGGAACCTTGTTGCAAAAAATCAGGGTGAGGGGCACCTGAGGAATGATTCTAGAGCCTGTTCTTTGGTGTCCACACACATGCACCCCCTTTTCACCCCCACCCCAGAAAAGCCATTGGAAGGAAGGTCTGGGGCATAGGTTGTACATGTCTCTCTCCGTGTGTATGCTCTTCTCCCCTTTGAAATCTCCTTCTCTGTCTCTCTGTCTCTGTCTCTCTCTCTGTCTCTCTCTTTGTGTGTGTGTGGGGGGGGGCTCATGGTTGGAACATTCACTGCCCACACATCTACCCCCACTTTCTCCCTTCCCTATTCCAACAACTAACCCCACATCTTTGGAGTTCTGCAGGTTGCTTCCCCCTCCTCAGTCCCGAAGTGCAGAGGTAGTACATCTGTAGGCACCAATGCAAGGCACATGAATCCAGCTTTCCAGCCAGCTCTGCCAGTTAGCCACTGGCTCCCTGGGGTGATCTAGTGTGGATACAGAGTCTTATTAAAGCAGCTTCTCCAATCATTATCCTAGGAGTCTATTATGCCCTACTCTGGGGAGCAGCATATAAACTCCTCACCTGCCTCCTTTGCTTTCCTCAGCCTTTCTCAGAGAGCCTGGGTTCTTCAGAGCACCCCAACTCTCCCTGTTCCAAGTTTTTCCCAGACTGAGTTTCGGGGGAAAAGGAGCCTTTGGTTTAGCAAAAGATTTGAAGGTCACCTTCATGGAGCCCCAAACATGATAACAATCTCTTCAATCAACAAGCCTGGCTCCTCTGGAAACTGAAATAGCAACTACGGAGTCAATTGCACCCCCCTCCGCTTTCCTTTCTTCACAGGACACAAAGAAACTCTAGGGGTGAACTTGGAGATCACAGTATCTTTTAACAGCCTGAAAGACTGAAAAGAAAGTTCCCGTGTCTATCTGCAGCTTGTCAGTATAGAAAAGCTAATTATCTCAGTGCTCCCCTGACCACCTTAAATCCAGCCAATTCTTGTCCTTTAGCTGTGACCTTATTTATCCTATCAATAGCCCAGAGTTCAAGGAGATTCTGGCAATGGCGCACCCCATTTCAGATGGCAGAAACCACAGGTCCAAGAAACAGGGGTGCCAACACAGAGTCAGCACAGGCTAGAGTAGACTGAAGAGTAGAGACACACGGACAGTTTAGCAACCTCTGCTGGCTCCTGCTTTATTCCCCCTCTCCTTGGGTTGGGCCCTGAGCTGCTGTGCACTGACTAGTGCAGCAGCCAGTGGGCAGTTGCCAAGGCAGGAACAGATGGAGTGAGGAAAGAAAATGCTTCCACTCTGTGGCATTTGGGGAGAGGAATGAAGACTTTTTCAGGTTGGAGTTAATTAGGGATAATGGAACATGCGTGGGGGCAAATCGTTGATGGAAAGGAAGAACCTGGCAAATGGGGCCTCTCTTTGTCTCTTTTTCTCTTCCTCTTCCTCTTCCTCTTCTTCCTCCTCCTCCTTCTTTTCCTCCTCCTCCTTTTCCTCCTCCTCCTCCTCCTCCTCCCCCTCCTTCCCTCTCCTCCTCCCTTTCTTCAAAATGGAGTATCCTAGGAGGACAATGGGCTTGAATCGTGCTCCTATGAGAGCATAAGGCTGTCCCACAGAGTCTGCTCGCTACCCCTCAGATGCAAGACTGTAGAGAACTACTGGAGGTGTCCTTAAATCACAGCACAGACAACAACAGGAGAGGATGCTGGCTGTGTGGACAAGAGGCTGGGCAGAGGCCACAACAGGGCTACTTCATAGACAGAATGGAGGACCATGGACTGTTAGAAAGAGGCTCACAGGTCATCTGCTTCAGGCCCCCAGTATGCAAATGAGCAAAATGAATTCAGAGACATGCCCGATAAGCACACATTGCTTTTAAAAATGTGTGTTTTAATGAATGGAAGTGGGATCTAGTAGTAGATTAACCAACAGAAACCTAACATCTGTGTAGAGGCAAAGACAGGTAAAGAGTAAGAGAGTCGAGGGAGACTTGCCATGATCCACTAATGCAAAGCACAGTTGCCTTTATTAATGTCAGACAATTGGGGCTTCAGGATAGGGAAAATTACCACAGACAGTGAAGGATATTAGGCAATGACCCACAGCATCAATTTATTAAGAGGACATAAAAAGTCCTTAGTGAATATACACCTAGGCATACAGCTTTGAAATACACAAATAAAATGAATAAGTCTGAAAGGAACAATAGGAAACATAGCTATAGCCAGAGACTCCCGTCATCTGACGTCGACATTTATAGAACAGTTAGACAAAAATCTGTAGAAGTCCTGAGTCCTATTACCAAACTTTACCTTATCAATATTTATTAGGCATTTCACCCAATGAGTTGCTATCCCTTTTAAATGCCCCTGGGATGTGTACAAAGTCAGACTATATGCTGACACATAAAATAAGACTAAATAAATCTCAGATTAAATTTACATAAGAAATCATTTTGACCATGACCAAATTAAATTAGAAACTTTCAAAAGAACCATATCTGAAAAATCCTGAAGTATCCAGGAGTTAATAAAGTATTTTAAAATAAACCATGGGTCAGATAAAGAATCATGAAACACTAGGATTTATTCTCAGAACAACGAAAAGGAACTGAGTGGTATCAGCAGGAGTGACAGGAGAGCTATTGTTAGGATTAAATACTAATAGAAGAAAAACAGACAGTTTTCAAAGTAATGATATAACTTCCCTCTTAAGAAGCCAGGAAAATAAATGTAATTTAGAAGTGTAAATCATAAGTAAAATTACCTTCTTAATATTTGTGATTAGGCTAAAGCTGTGCTGGCCTTGGCAAGAGAAATTTCTTTTTATAGAGTCCTAGCTGGTCCAAGTGCTGAAAGTAAGCATGTGTTGAGTGTTCAGGTCTACACAGATATCTCTAGCACTTCCTCTAAGGCTGAGAGAACACTGTAGAAGATGGGGTGGAAAGACTGTAAGAGCTGAAGGCAGGGAGGAGTTCCATCTGCTGAACATGAGGTAGCCATTACAATCATGAAGATGTGGCAGCCCGGGCTACCTGCCTAAGACCCCACCTAAAATGGCATAAAAGAAAAGTGGGGCAAGTGGGGAAGATGCACAGGGTCAGAGGAATGTGGATGTGAGCAGGTAAAGTGGGGTGAACGTGATTGTGACACATTGTATCTAAACAAGAAACTGTTAAAAAGTTAACTTTCAAAAGAGGACACATTATGATCAAAGGAAAGGAAAGGAAGACCATAGTACTAAGTTAAGAGCAAAAATCAGGGAAACCAAAGGGACACATTTGCAACAAAGTGCAAAGATGAACAAAGGCAGTGAGTGTCTAGGCTGACTGGCAGAATTCAACAGATACACAAGACAGATTGTCAGCAGCACCTACCGAAGAGCTCCGCGATGGGAAAGTTTGATGGCAGTAAATCCGATAGTTTCAATGAAATGGACCAAGTCCTGGAAAGACACAAAAGGCCCAAGGGCGGTGAAGCAGAAACCAGTAACCCAAGAATGATCTAATTAAGTAAGGAGGTGAATTTGTGGGTAGAAATCTTCCAGAAAAATAAAACTCAACAGCAATAAAAGTAGCAGCAACAACAACACAAAAGCAAACAATGACCAACTAACAAAATAAATACCCCAAACCCAAAGCTGGAGATCCAGTTGGTTGGTATTCTGTCTGGACTCTTACCACCACAGTTACCTGGCAACAGCCAGGTATGCTCCTCTCCACAGTTACCTTGCCAGGTAACTGCGGGGGGGTGGGGGGCTGGGGGGTGGGGTGGGGGTGGGGAGGTGGGGGGTGAAGCCCAGATAGAATACCAACACAGTTAATGAATTCTTTCAAATGATAAACAAACAAACAAACGAAAGTAAGAGAAAGCCTTCCAGGAAGAGGAGAGAATACTCAACACATCTTACAGGGGAGGGGCACTACTCTGATTCTGGAAGCACTGTTGACCTCTAGTGGATGAGAAACTACAAAGAAAAATTTGTCAGCTTCTGCAAGATGTAGGATCCAGGATGCTGAGCTTCTCATGAAAAGATCAACACTCCAGCCTCCCCTTGGTATTGGTATTTACAACTCTGAGGATGCAGGGGAACAGATGTGCAGACAGAATCTTCTACTCCCAACGCTTTCTTTTCTGTCTTATAAATCTTCAAGCTCCCTTCACCTGGCCACACAATCTCTACTTCAGAAGAGACCACTGTCCTTCATTGTTCTGATTGAATGACACTTTACTTCCACAGAGGCCAGGATCCTCTTTTAAAAAAAAAAAAAAAAAAAAAATTTCTCAGTCCTGATCTTACAGTATCCAACCACACACTACAAGAAAAGAAACCTGGTCCATTCAGCATGAATGCAGACATGTCACCAATAAAATATTATTAAATGGAAGTCCTCTAATACTATTTGTGAAAACTGTCATGTGTCATGGGACTCAGCAACTGGCAAAGTAAGCCCCAGGAATGTTTGGTTAGAAAAAGTGGAAAAGTCATCTCAGTTAATAGAGGAAACTCTGAAATACTTATGTAAATAAAAAAACTTGCTACTAAAGTCTGCAAAACAAAGGGACAGAGAGATGGTTTGGTGATTAAGAACACTGTTGTTCTTCCAGAGGACCTGAGTCTAGCTCTCAGAACCTACATCACAGATGAAACTACCTTTAAGTCAAGCACCAGGAGATCATGCGGCACCACAGATACAGGGCACAGACACACAGATATACAAATAAAAGAAGTAAATCGCATTCTTGAATAACTAATTAAATGAAAACTTTAAGTTAATACTAAAAGAATTCAAGGAACACGTAAATAAATAGAGAGGTGTACCATGTCCATGGATTAGAACTTATAAAAATTAATAACATGATGCATATGGGCAAAGGATCTCAATAGATACTGCACTGAAGAAGTGTCGACAGTCAACATATCAATACGATGATCAATGTCAGCAATCATAAGGAAAATCCACAAATTATCCTTAGAAGGCTGTTTGTTTTCTAGTGAGAAATATAAAGGCATAGATCCAGACAGGAGGAGGTGAGGAATTGGGAGGAGTAGAGGGAGGGGAAGCCATAATCAGGATATATTATTTGAGGGAAAAAAAAAGCTATTTTCAACATAGGGGAAAAAATCAAAAAGGCAACAAATGGTTGAAACTGCAAGACCAGACACACCGTGACAGGATAGTTTACTCAAGATGAATTAACCTCCTTCATGACTAACTCAAGTCATGGTTGGGTCTTTCTCAAAAACTAATGTCCAATGGAAGCGGAGAGCATGAACAGAATGATTGGAACGTAGTTTATTGCCATAAAGAAATGGGTGTCAGCTATTACTCAAGAAGAAGAGATTAGAGATTTGTGTTAGAATAATGGCACAGAATAAATGGGAATACGTGCATAACTAAAAAAAAAAAATAAATCCGAATTAAAACTTCAGTGAGCTCCTTCTATCACTACCACTGCAAGTTTAAAGCTTAGATGAAGACATGAAGAAAATCCCTTCCCTTGCTGCTGAGAATACCAATAGTGCAGTCACTGTGGAAGGAACACTAGTTGTTTCTTAAAAAGTTAAACATGCTTTTCTGTTTTACCCAAAGACTACACCAAGAATTTTGCCCAAGAAAAGGCATGGAGACGTGCTTACATGCTCTTAATGATTTTATTTTTTTCTGGTTCCAAATTAAAAATAATCCAGATATCCTTTTGACAGATAACAAAGAAATTGTGGCAAATAACTGAGTACTATCCAGCAATGAAAAAGAATTGAACTGTAGGTAACAATGTTAGCAATCCTACAAACTTCTCCCTACAGAAAGAAACCAAGGACAAATGGCTGTGGGTTCAGTCATTCATTTAAGTGACTTTATGCAAAAGCTAAAACCTTAGAGACAAAAACCATGTGGAGCAGTCCCAGGGAGGGAAAACAAGGTGACTAACTGTAAGGAGGCACCAAGAAACTTTTTTTGTGGTCCCACAAGTGTTCTGGAAGGAGCTGTGGTCATCAGAACACTGACAACACAGTACTAGTCTATATTGGCATTGTGCTGGGTACATTTTTCAAAACTCACAGAGTCAGGCCTGCAGTTCTGTGGCTTTTATATTGTAAATTGCATGTCCTGGAAGCTGACTGAAGCACTGTGCCCTCTACTTGATTTACAGGCAGAGGGTTGGGTAGGGTGGGTCCTTCTGCCTCCATCACTGTCAGCAATTTTAGAGAGCTGCTGGTCTCTGTGGAGCACCCTGGGGGGATGGGAAGAAAGCAATAGAACGGTGAGGTATGAGGGCCTCTTGGGTGTCTGTGTGAGAAGGATGTCAAGAGTTGAGCCTTCTCAGCGTGGCTCCATCCTGGAGGACAGCACTATGCTGAAAGAGAAGAAATTCTGTGCCTGGTGCATGACAAAGGAGCTCACAGTGGGAAGCAGGCTGGGGCACCTCTGACAGTGCCTTTAGCACATGGGGGAACACCTGCTATGGTGTGGTCTGCTTGAATATGTCTGCTTTGCAGGATAGGAGGTCTCAGATATGACCCCCCGTACGAAATGTTTTCTATACATCGTGGGACATGGGCTTTAAACACCACATTTTAAGTGCAGGGCCTTGTAATTGGAGCTACAGTCAGTCCCATGACAGTCTCTTGTAACTTCCCCAGGAGTGTGTCAAAGTCCTAGGCCACCAGTGCTGCAGTACCTTACTGTATGTAGCTAGGGTGATTGCATGTATAGTCGGTTGGGATGAAGTCAGACTAAAGAAAAGTAAGAACACCATAAAGGGGCAGAGAGGCTGGGCCCGGAGAGATGCTTCAGTGGTCAAAGTGCCTTCTTTTATAAGAATGAGGATTTGCGTTCAAGCCCATATAAACAAAACGCTGTATGTGTGTAATTCCAGTGCTAGCTAGGGAGGGAGGCAGAGACAGTGGGTCTCAGGGCTTTCTGGTTGCTCAGCTTAGGACAATCAGTGAGTTCCAGGCCCTTGAGACATTTTCTCAAAACTAAATAGGTGGATGGTATCTCAAAAGTGACAACTTAGGTTGGCCTCTAGCCTGCACATGCACATCTGTGTTCATAGGTTTGCATGCTTATGTGTGTGTGCCTGCATGTGTGCATGTGTACACACACACACACACACACACACACACACACACACACACACACACACAGAGGGCGGGGGTTGGAGGTGTGCTGCAATAGACTGAGGATCCACTGGGAACTGGGTGTATTAGGAAGCTGAGTGCTTCCCTAATGCATTCAGAGAGCTGGCCCTTCAAGAAATGTGGCCTTCAAAATCCATGTCCCACAGATGTGAAGAAAAAATACACAGGGGTCATGTCTGAGACCTCCTATCCTGCTAAGCAGACATATTCAAACAGCGTGTCCTCAAACTTTTGGCCTTCAGAAAGAATAAATAAGACATTTCTGTTGTTCTGGGGACTCAACAAACTGGTGCCACCCAGCACTGGCTTTAATCCTGTTCCTTTTCAGAAATTCTGCACCGTTGCAACGCCAGGATGTGTCACTTGTCTGTGGGATAGCATTTAAGGTGGCTGTTTACTGGTTAGCTCTCAGAGAGCAAGGATAAGGCACACCATGAGTCAAAAGGGCCTCTGGAGATGCTTGGATGCGCTGGGCACCACAAAAGACCTGAGATTTCGCCTCGGGAAGCACAGTGAATTTCTCTTTGATCCCAGAAGTAGAGCATAAGTTAGTAACCAATCATGAAGTGTGTGGTGCCAGCTGGTATACAGAGGGTGCAGTGTAGAGACTACTCCCTGCCCACCTACGGCATGGCGCCTTGAATGGTAACTCTTTGTTAACACACTCAACCCTGGTTCAGCTTTCAGATGTGGACTTCTCTCTGGATCAGGATTTCTACAAATGTGAGCAAAGGAGAAAGTGGGCAAGCTTACTTGAAACCCCAACTTTAATACAAATATTTTACCAAATTTTGGGAGATTTCATATTTATTTGAAATATATTTTTACCGTATTTACCTTGTCACACCCTGTTCTGGCTTTATCATCTGTTCCTCCTAATTTCATGTTATTTCTGTCTGTTTATAACCCACTGAGTCTAATTTGTGATGTTTATATAGCCATGAGTGTAGGCATCCATGGGAGCATGTGGGTCCCTTTCTAAACCAGGCACTGGGCTTATGGCCAGCAGCGAAGCCTTGGCGGATTCACTAACAAATATATCTTCTTAAAATAATCAAATGTGTGAAAGAAACTCTGGATGGACGGATAGATGGGTGGTTAGATGGATAGATGGATAAATGGTGGATGGATGCATAAGTAGGTAGATAGATGGGTGGATAGACAGATGGATGAATGGATGGATGGATGGATGGATGGATGGATGGATGGATGGATGAATGGATGGGCTGATGGGTAGAAGTATGGACATGTTGGTGGGTGGACAGAAAAATGGGTGGTTGGACGGGTGGGTGGTTGATGAATGGATGTATAAGGATATGAGTAGATGTATTTAGATATATATACATGAAGGTGGTAGATGGGTAGGTGAATGAATGGATGGATAGATAGATGAATAAATGAATGGGTGGATAAATGGGCAGATGTATGAGTGGTGGATAGATAGGCAAATGAGCAGATGGATGGACAGGTGGGTAGATGGCTGAATGAGTGCATGATAGGTGGATGGGTAGTTTGAAGGGTGAGTAGAGAGTTGGGTAGAAGAATTTGTCTCAACTCAGGCAAGAAGCAAAATAATTTCTGGATTGAAAAAAAGGTGTATGCATGTGTGGAGGGAGGGGCATCTGGAGGATGTAAGTGCAGGCTTGTATACCCTTTGATCCTCCTCGAAAAGAACTACATGATAGATTAAGATTTTATACATTTAATATTTCCTTCCAATGCCGGGTGCTTTACATCTGGATAAAAGGAGCTATAAATCTCTGCAGGCAGAAGGTGGCTAGCCCTCCCTTTCCACCCGCTTACTGAGATCTCACTTGGAAATCCAGCTGAACAGTCAATGATGAATCACAGCATCTGCAGGGCCGTCCAGATAAGCAGCGATTTGCATTTTCATGTGATCATTTGCTACTCTTGGCGTTTTCAAATTACTTTAGAGCCACATTAATTCAGTTGCCACCTACTGCCACTCTGTGCCCAAGTGACCGGGTGATGGGGACTCAAGTGGCAGGTTTGTTTGGCTTTTCAGGTGTGTGGAGAGAGTGCTCCTTTTGGGTATCCCGGAGGCACATGGGAAGAGAGCAGCTTGTCTGCTTCCTGAAACTGCTTCTAATCTACCCTGCCTTTGTGTTCTCTATGTCTCCCAGTTGCTTAAAAGCAAAACTAAGCATCAATTGCTCTCCCCTGTGTCTCCACCTTACACAGTGGAGGAGGCATCCCTGCAGGTAACCGATTCTCCCTCTCTGCTGTAGGAACTGTGTGTGCCCGGGGGAGGCTGGCAGCAGTAGGCACCATATGGCTGCCATGGAGGCGGTCTTTTTGGGAGAAGGGGAATCTTGGAGCCAGTCTATGGGCTGGATGGAACTCCCAGCCCTGCAGAGGAAGCTCTTGTCTGGCACTTGCCTGTCCCTGTCTCAGTGGTCATGGCTCCTGCAAAGAGACCCCATGTGGCCAAGAGGACAGTCTATCGCCCAGCCTTGGGGACTCAGTAAGAAGGAAGAGTGTTAACTGAAGGCAGAGTTAATCCTGATGTGTCTAGGTAGGACTCCTTTACTGAAATACCTCCGGACAGAGATTTCACAGTCTAATGTAATCTCCTCTCCTCTGTTTCCTCCAACCTTCACAATCTAGGGAGTTTTTAACACTCATCTGTAGTACTTCTTGCTAAAGTGCAAATCCATTTCCCTGCCCAGAAGCAGATTCTGAGCCTTCACAGCCTTGCCACAAATTCTCAGAATGCTATCCAATACATTGATGACAAGCCCTTTGAAAATGGGAATTAATTTCTGTTTCTCTATCTTAATTTACATTTGTTCATCTCCCAAGGATCCACTTTTTTAACACTTCCATCAGCCCCCATCTCTCCCAACCCTTTCGGAAGTCTTGGGTTGAAGTTTTTCCTCAGGTTCTCTTAGGTTCTGATATATCACATTGATAGATAGATAGATAGATAGATAGATAGATAGATAGATAGATAGATAGATAGATAGATAAATAGATAGATAGATAGAGCATCTGTCTCAAATGACTTGTCCAAAGTGATCTTTAGATTGTCTAACCAACAGTGCAGTGTGAGGCTGTTCAAAAGGACACATGTTTGGGTGACAGGGAAGCTGCAGTACTTTTTTTTTTCAAGTTCTATTTGTACTTGCGGGTGGGGTTACAGCACAGTTGGTAAAATGATAAGCACAAGGAGACCCGAGTTTGTGTCTCTGCCACCCACATGAAGACCTGGGTGTGCTGGCACATGCCTGAAATGCCAGGGCGGAGTTGGAAGAGATGTGAGGATCACTAGAGCTTCTTGGCCAGTCAGCCTAGTGAGCAATCTAGGTTCAGTGAGAGACCCTGCCTCAAAATGTAGGGTGGAGAGAGACTGAAGAAGACCTCCGACGTCAAACTCTTGCCTCCACATGCACAGACATACATGAAGAGGTGTACTCCCGCACCTGCACACATGTAATGTCCATACATACGTCACACTCACAGTGTTCTATCTATTGTCTCCCTCTCTTCATTTCTAGCTTGCAGCAACAGTGTGTGTGTGTGTGTGTGTGTGTGTGTTTAAAACTTCCTGTTTTCTGCAGTAAGAGCACTTCATATGAGAATCACCTTCCAACATTTCTAAGTATGCAATGACACAGTACTGTTGGCCACAGAGACAATACTCTGTGCTAGATCTTCATAGCTGCTTCATCTTGTTTAACTAAAGCTTGCTACTCCTTAGTTAGTAACTCTGCAGTTCCCTCTTGCCAGTCCTGGACAACCACTGTTGAACTCTCCTGTGAAGTGGACCATCACAGATAACCCATATAGTCCTCAGCTTTCCATGACCACCTCTTCCGATCCATCACAGGGTCACTATCTGCCATGCTGCCTGCTATGGGCATGCATTGCAGGGCTTTCTCTTTCCAAGGCTACATAGGATGGGGTTGGGTGGATCCACCCTGGCCCCTGTATCCATTTAATCATAGATGAATGTCAACTCATTTCCGCTCATTGGTGTGAAGAATGCCACAGTGGACATGGGACTTCTAATGAGTCAGAGATTTTGATTTCAGTTCTTTTAGGTAAATACTCAGGAGACTTCTGAATTCTATGACATTCTCATGTTTTTGAGGAACTTACATCCTGCATTCCTTAGCTTTCCCACCAACATAATCTAAGGGCTCCACACTCTAAGCGTTTCACTAGCAGTTGGCTCTGTTCTGGCAGATGTGAGGTGAGCCTCACCATGGATTTAATTCTCATTTCTCTGATGAACACCGACTTGGGGTATTTTCTAGGCCCCTGTCGATTGTTGCAGGCTTTCTTTGGAGAACTATGTATCCAATTCCTCACACCATGGTTTTGAATGGAGTGCCCGTGACCTCTGCTATTGAATTGCTATTGCTGTCAGCCACAGAGTTACCATCCCTGTAGGTGGCCTCTTTGCTTTGCCTCCATTCCCTAGGCTGCCCTCCTGTTCTCTGTATTATTGCATTTCTGTCCTTTGTTTATTCTTCATCCTTTCTTCTAATTAACTCACAACTAAAAATATCATACAGTTGGTTTAAGGAAGCCACCCCCAACTCTTGCTGTAATCTCATCTCTTTCCTGTTCAGTGAACTTTTGTACTGTTAGAATGGCTGTGTGACATTCTCTGGTCCTGAGCCAGAGATGGAGACCTGGCCATGCAGTGTTCCTGTTTCTATACTCTAATAAGGAAAAGGAAAACAAGCCTATTTGTAATTAAGAATAGTAAAAAAAATAAACTAACTTGGGAAGTCAAAACTTGAAGACCATGAGACGTTGACAAGAGAATTAAAGTAAACACAAATAGATAGCACACAAGAGCCTATAGGTTCGATATAAATTTCATCAGTATTCCAATGTCATTTTAAAACAAAATAGCAAAACAATAATTCTATAATTTATGTGGATCCAGGTGTGATGGATCCCTCTTGCCAGGGGACTGGCTATAATATCAGGACTGGGGAAGTTGAGGCCGAAGGCTAAATAATTGAAAGCCAGCCTCAGTTAGCTGTACAGCGTGTCTGTGTTTTAAAAACCAAACCAGGGCAGTGAGATGGGGCAGCAGGTGAAAGTATTTACCAGGCAGGGTTCTCATTCTGAGCCCCAACCCCTGAAACCCACAGTGAAAGAAGAGAGACGACTCTTGAAAGCACACACCATGGCATGCCGATGCCTGAACTCATTCTTCCAAACATAGTGTTAATAAAAATAAACAAATAAAAACAAAACACAAGAAAAAACCTCAAAGAAATGACAAAACAAACAAAACACAGCACCCCCACCCTGGAAAGTCCACCAATCTCGAGAAAGAACAATGTGGGAGGCGGTACAAGTCGTTCCTGACTTCAAGACATATGACGGAGCTGCAGCAATCAAGCAGTTTGATTGTGGCAGAAACAGAGACCAGTGGACAAGAATAAAGAGCTTAGAAATAAACGTGCACAAACACCACAAACTGGCTTTCACTCTAGATGCCAAGAACACACCATGGGGGAAGAATACTGAATATTCATTCAATAAACGGCGCTGTGAAACTGGGTGTGTGCTCACAAAAGGCTGCATCCGGACCCTTGTCTCAGTTCCCCCAAAACAAATTCCAAATGGATCAAAAATTTAAATGTAAGACCTGACATTTCATAGCTTGTAGGAGAAAACAGAGGGCTGAAGGGCCTTGACATCGCTCTTAATGATTACGAAAACACCATACCAAAAGCACAGACCACGGAACTAAATAAAAGCACTTGGAGTTCGTCAGACAGACTGTCCACAGAGTGACGTCACACCGTGCTTTCTGAATGACTTTCCCTCCTGCATCTTGGGTTCTGTGTTTGTGCACTGAGGGGCAGGTGCCTGGGATTGGCACACTCAACCCCACTCTTCTACGTCTATCTTCAGCTATCCAAAGGAACATGAAAATGTGAACCGCGTTCAGTTCATTGGAAGGGGGGGTGGGGAAGAGAAAAATATATTGGATCTAAACTTATCATTTTAAAAAAGTTTAGGTAGCAAGTGGTTGAATGTCACCAATTTCATGTGGTTGGATCTAACGCACTCAAATCTGTTTTGGACTAATTTGGGGGGAAATGACACCCCCTGCCTTATAGTCCCTCAGTGAGGGGTGGAAAACATGAGCCCTTCCCGGCCTGAGCTGGAATGCTTACTGGATTGATCTTATGCAGGTCTTCCGCTGGCAGCTGTGAGTTCATGGCTGTGGTGGCCACATTGGATCCAGGAGACGCTGCTTCGCCGGTCTTCATCCAGTTCTTACATTCTCGCCTCTTCTGTGCTGTTCCCGGAGCCTTAGAGTCACATAGATGTCTAATTTAGGGCTGAGAGCTCACCAGTCACTTGCTCCCCACACTTGGATCAGCTGTGAGTGTCGCCCCGACTGCCAGTTACCAGGAGCAGTGTGTTCTTTTAAGCAGCTTTAAATAATTTCCTTTTGACTTGCAGATATGATTAGTACCCTTCACAAACCCTTCCTTTGAGAGAGGGGAGGTGTACGGCCAGAGTTTACTTGCCTGAATTATTTCTTATTCTGAAAGAGTAGGTTCCAAATCAACGCTACTGACTGCTCTATTCAGTCAGCTCAAGGACGGCCAGTAGGTGAACAAAAATCAATGGAGAGCGAGTCTCAGAAGTGTCAGAGAAGGGCAAACGTATTTGACAAAAAAAAAAAAAAAAATACGTGGGGCTTGAACAATGAGGTTTGCTTGCCTCTGCTGCTCATATACTAGTTCTGAAGGTGGTTCCAGGGGCCAAGTTCAAGCACAGCTCCCAGTAATAGTAAACATGGAATCGGCAGCCAAAAGCCCACAGAGCTGCCTCAGGAACAACCCTCGTGGAAACGTACCAATTCCACCTGTTACGGTTTTTCAAAAGGCTTGCCTATGCTTGTTGCCTGGAAAAGCACAGAAGGTCCTCAACTTATCAGGGTTTGACAGGATCTTTCAGTGTTACAGTGGTACTGAAGTGACAGGCATCAAGCAGCAGTTGTATTGTGAATATTGAATTATCATCTGTTGCCAGGCTAGCGATTTGAGCTATGCGGCTCTCTTCAGACGCTGGGCAGTAGCGGAGAGATGCAGTTTCCGGTCAGTCACGTGACCATAAGGGGAAACAACTGGGACCTCTTGGTGCACTGTGTTCATGAGTTCGGATGGTCAACAGATTAGATTAGATGTATTGGCTTCTCAGGGTACAAAGCTATCGTAATTTGAAGGGCATGGGTACTGAGGTCTAGACAAGGTTTTTAGAGTCCCTTTCCAGTAATGGTACTTTAGCTTCTATATTTGAGTGCATATACAAGTGATTTGATCAATTTTCTGCTTACATGAAACTCTGTGAGGTACATAGGTGGATGAAAGATGGAGAGCCCGATGAGGATGGAGGACAAGCATAAATAAACAAGGGTTGGTGCACTCTGAGGACACCGCCGCAGGGTTGTATTGGTTACTGTTCTTTATGCTGGGACGAAATACCACACAGAAGGCAACTCAGGAGAGGAAGGGTTTGCTTTGCCTCACCGTTGCCTCACAGGGGGGAAGAACATGGCATCAGGAGTATGAGGCCACATCTTGTTTGCAGGCACAGAGTAGAAGAAAGAGCGGCCAGGCTATCAAACCCCGAAGATCCCACCGATTTATGTTCTACAGTGAGGCTCCATCTTTAAAGGTTCCACAATCTTCCAAACAGGTCTCTCAGGCTAGGAACCAAGTGGGGCATATGTTATATCAAAACTACAACAAAGGTAAAATTCTGGAGTGAAACTGTGGTATAGGGCAAGCTCCCCCTCCAACCTCCATCATATTCCCTGGACAGCACACCTTTCTGATTAAAGATGAGGTACCTATTCAATACCATTTATTTCCTCTGTGGTGACCCAGCACCAAAACTCCCTTGTTGGGCTTTTCTCCCCTATTGCTTTGAGAAGTTCAGTGGGACTTACCAAAGAAGTAAGTCTGGTTAAACTATTAGAAAAGCCCAATTTCCTTCTCAGTTCCATGTCTCCACTAGAATTGGATCTTCTCATAGCTCTGTCATTGACGTTACTCTATCTGTAGCATCCCTGCCTATAGGCAATGTCCTCTCACATGCTGTCTATCAAGTGCCTAGCATAGCCACTATATATGTTTTTGTGTTTGTTCTTTTTTAGGCTTGGTATAGTCATTTGCCTAGAAAAATATACAATGTCTTCAATTTATGATAGTTTGACTTTCCAGCTTTACCATGGTGCAACAGCAACTATATATCAAGCAGATATTGCATTTTTTGTTTTGTTTTTTAATTTTTTATTATTATTTTCTTTATTTACCAGATATTGCATTTTGTATGGTGAATTTATATTTCTCCCCAGACTGTTGTCATGAGCTATGGGCCCTTTGTGCAAAGCTGGACTTCGATAACTGCCCAGTGGGCCTTGATTGTACACACTGTTATTCTAATCCAAAGTTCCCAACTTTGTCCTTGGCTGAGAGTCATTCATTTGTGCAGAAAATGCATTCGAAACAACTACTGTGTGCCAAGGATGGTGCTAAGAATCATATAGGAACAGGATACCATCTCTGCACACAAGCTGTTTGACTGAGAGAGAGCCAGACGTGTAAACAAATAATTAGAGCACAGTGTAATTAGTGCTAATGGAGGCATGGGCAAAGAGCTGTGGGGCATGAAGGAGGAGCGACTACCTCAGCCTCAGTCTCAAGACTCCAGCTGTGCTGAGACAGTCAATGCCGTTGTTTTGCTTGCAAAACAGAGATATTGCCCAAAAGTGGTATCGCATGAGTCCAATGTTCACACATAGAGACACATCCCCATCCTGGAGTGGACAGTGACAGTCCTGTTCCCAGGGGCTCTTCCATGGACCCCAACTGTTAAACAGCCTGGGTACTATTTGATTTGGCCACACCTATGGTAGCTGTGGGTGAATTCCTGCATCTCACTAGGATATTTCTTGGTGCCTTTCCCTCACAGCCTGCAGCAGTTTGGGCTGTCTGACTGTTACCATGGTAACAGGAATCTCTTCCCATCTTCCACGAGTGCATGGTGTTTCTTTGCTGGGGAGTGTGAGTCCTTGACCAGCACCCCAGCTCAGCTATAGGCTCCAGGTCATCTTTTCTGAGCTGTATCAAGGTCTTTATTTATTCCAGGCATCAATAGCATCTTGGGAACAAGTGGAGTCCCTTGTCCAGGCCTCACCCCCACAACCCCCCACCCCCATTAGCTATCGATTCTAATGAGCTACCCAGTGGCTCAGAGCGAATGAGACTGAGGAGGTCCTGAATGCCCAGGTTGTCATCTGCCAAGAAGAAAATGGTCACATGGGAGATATGAGCTGGGAGCTGTCTCTAGACAGATGATTGTGGTAAGTTGGGGATGGGAGGAGTAGTCTGAGTGGCAGAGCCTTGTGTGAGTTATGAATAAGAATACTAGAGATGAACAGTCTGAAAAGAGAAGTATAGAGGGCACATTTGGTGACAGAATTGTGCAAAAAAGAAGCAGAAGATGGGGGCCACAGAGTCCCTTGGCAGCTTTCACTTCTACCCTTGGGCTAATGGGTGTCAGGAAGAGAAAAGGCCTCCTGCATCCTTCCTCCTGTCTGCTCATTGCCTAAATCTTCCTGAGGATGAAAAAGCTCTGTCCAAGGAGGTGAGCTCTGAGGCAGTGCAGATGTTAAGTGATGGTCACATGGTCTACAGGTGAGCAATCAAGGATGGGAGGTTTCTGGGGTCCCTTCCACATCTCATCAGCAACCAGGTTCAGTGGGTGTTTATCACACTTACCCTGTGGCCCTTCCTTACCCGTGAGATGAGGAATGGAGATGGAGTGTTTTCCAGAGCTCTGTCTCCCAACTTCTTTTCTCAACCTGACTTTAAATTCATGACAACTAGCTTTGTGGGATTAGGTGTATCTTACTATTCTCAGCCACCCTATGAATTAATCATAAGAGGGTGCTAACAAACGTAGAGACTTGGAAAGGGATTTCCAAAGGTTCCCAAGGACTTAGGAGCAGGGTCAAGATGGACGCCAAGATTGAGAAGTCCCATCCGGCCACTCAAGCCCTTCCTGTCCAGGGAGCTTCCTTGGGGTGAGATAGATGAAGCCCAGAGAGAGGCTGTCAATTAGCAACAGGAGGCATAGCAGAAACAACACAGAGATAAAGTAAGCAGGGTTTACAGAAATTAAGAACAACCACAGAGGCATGGCTGTCAGAAGTTCTCAACTTTTGGGCTTCCCTGTTCTGTAAACACAGAGGCTCTAAATGCTAGGTGGAGAGATCTCACTAGTTCTGAAAAAGTGATTTGTGTGAATGGATATTGGTGGGGTGTGAGCTAGATAATAAAAATGAATAATAAATCTTAGCCGGCTTCCCTTCAAAGTCTTAGTAGAGCGTGAGAACCAAGGGCCTGGTCACTAGGTTCGCTTAGCCTTGCATCCAAACTGCAAATCGAGCAGGCAGAATGTTTCTGGTGAAATTGGAATCCAACATCAAATAAGATTTTGCTGATATAATTCTTGATTAAGCCCTCTGGGGAATAATGTATCCAATGGGACAACCCAATAAGCCCTACCATCATCTCCACATGCCATTAAAAGCCCCTCGTCTGTGTCCTTACAATCGTCATCTCTTCTATTCCAACTTCAGTGGGAATAATAGCTGCAGATTTGAAACCATGCCATGTATATTATATGGTGGGTTCTACAGGTTTCTACATGGAAAAGTCTAGAAATTTCCATGCTAGCCTAATCTTTGTCTCCAAGTCAACTGTGATGCTAGAAAAGCTTGGAGCACCCCACTGTGTATCTCCAGGGGCTCAGACGAATTTGTGCCATCTTCAACTGAGTCAGGTGGGAAGGAGAATATGGTCTTTTCTGTTCCCATGAGGAGCCATGACTTGAGCCTGATCCTCCTTCACCTGTATGATGGGGAGGGATAGAGAACTCATCTTAGGCATCAAGCCAGTGACCCATCTTGCCTCTAGGTTTTCTCTTAGAGTTTAAGAGAAGCCAGAGACCACAGGCAAGCTTCATCAGTGACCCCTTCAGAGTCATGATTCCAGCTCAGATCAACCTATCCTAGCATGAGTAAGACCCAAAGCCTCTAGGGAAACAGACAAAGGGAGTCAATGATCAGAGCAGAACAAAGACAGACATGACAAGTCTTTAGTTATGACAAAATGAAAGCTTGCCCTAACCAGAGTATGGTCTTAGACTACACAGGGCACTTGGTTATCTTGGACAGATCCAGTTTCAGACAGTTCCTTCCTTATGCAGAACCTGATCTTTAATTTACCACCTTTGGGTCTGGTCTTAATATCTTTACATTTTCAAGGTATACTACTTCAGTATTAAAGGCAGATGGCTCACCTTACCTAGTCTTCTTGTGATATGGTTTTCAGACCCCTTACCTTAAGCCGTGGTTTCTTGGGTATGAACATGCATCACATACCTCTTGACGTGTTTGTATATACTGTGGTGAAATGAGCTCAAAGCTAATCTGAAAAAGACCTATTGCCCCCAGAAGGCAGAAGCTCTAAGGGAGGCATGGTTCCTCTCGATGTGTTCTCTGGGTGAAATAGTCTACCTTGTGACTCCTCATGAAAAGGAGTACAAAGCAGAAGGAAGAGGATGCCTTTCATAGTGGAGTTGGAAAGGGTAGAGTGTCGTGCAGGCCCAAAGGCCAGGACATGGTTGCCATTTCTAAGACTCACATAGATGATGTCTTCATCAGTCCGGTGATCGGAACCCTTCTTCAAATCAATACAGGCTTCTAGAGGGCACAGCTCCCACTGTTTCCTCCTCAGTCTCTTCTTGCCCAGGATATTTAGCATGGCAGGCACGGCAGTGATGACCTCACCGTGTGGGGTGAGGCTGACTCACTCCATCTCTGAGCAAATGAGCTCACTGGGAGTCTGGCCAGACCATTCTGGCTGGAGGAGACTGAAGGCTTTTGCTGGCTATTGCTGTTCTAGTTTCTCGAATGACTTTCTTGAACTAATATCAATCACTTAGAAAGGACACAAACAGGAAGCAAAAGGCTTTTGTTTTCCTGGAACTGTTTTAGAGTGTGTGGCTGGCGTGATAATCACTACTCCCCAACACTTTGGTATATACACCCTACAAACAAGGATGTGTTCCTGTACTGACACCCATCATTCTCTGAACATTCCCTTACTTTTGGTCCAATAAAAACATTCAGTCTCGCCTGGCACTTTGCTGCCTTGCTTCTAGACACCTTCTGCAGAGAATGATAGAGAAATCAAGATCTGGGGGTGAGGCATAGTCTTTGGTTTAGGGGTGGCTCCCAAGCCCCCTTGGTGAACAGAGTGGGGAAATAAACACATGTATATTTTTAAGCAGATACAAATAGTCATACAGCTGTATTCTACCAAATTATTATATATTTATCTGTGTCATTAATTTATCTATCTGTCCATCTGTCCATCCATCCATCCATTCATCCATCCATCCATCCATCCATCCATACATACATACATCCAATAATGGGTAATAGAAATGCCAAAAATCCCTGTACCTGAGATTCACTTCATTTTTCGTATAGTTGATATTTGTAGTTCCTCTCTTCGACAGTTCAGTCCTGGTTAACTTTAAATTATTTTTGACATGTACATGTGTATGTACATGTGCATATGTATATACAAATGTGTGTGAGCACATGTATGTACAGGTACATGTGTGCATGCATATAGAGGCTGGAGGTTAGTGTTTAATGTCTTCTTTAATCATTTGCACTTTATATAGTAAGGATGTTTCTTACTTGAATGTGGATGAATTGAGTAGTCCATCAAACTAGTTTCACTACCTTCCAAGCACTGGGATTATAGATGGGCCTTCCTCCTTACATGGTACTTACTTTCTCTGATCATCATGCCTACACAGTAATTCTGCCCACTGAAGTATCTCGACAACTCGAAAGCATTTAAAAACTGATCAGTTTGCCAAGATACAGCATTTCTATCGCTACTATTACCACTCCTAGCATGGATGCCCCTTCTATGTGTCTTGCCACCGTAGCTGCTATCTAGCTATTTCCCCAGCTTGTATAAGCTGTTCTTCTTTCTTGGACCCACAACCCCTGTGTGTACTTGCCCTAACCCTGCTGTGTCTATGACACACCAAGCAAGGCTCATTTTCTTGACCCCCCTGTCATACAGAGGACTCTCTCACAGCCTTTGACCTGGTACCCTGAGCTTTGATGCACTGAATCTGCTCTGCCCTGGCTCTCATTCTTTTCATCCTTTCCTAAGGGTTTGGGGACTGAAAAGTTCAGGAAAGGAAGGAAGAATTAGAGACAGAGGTATAGGGATAGTGAGGTATGGGGGAAAGACAGGAATAATAAGAGGAAAAGAGGAGGACGAGGAGAAGGAGAAGGAGGAGGGTGAAAGTGTCTTTCTAGGTTCCCAACCACAGAGTAAGCAACCTTTCTACTTTGTTCAAATGAAGGGGTAGAGCCCAGTGCCTAGTAAATGCTGGGCTTTGCAAAGGCAGAATCCAGGCAACCCGTGTGTTGGTTGGCACAGGGGGCACAGAAGGGGCTGAGACCACCTTTGGGTAATATATAGATTATCCTATTCTGAGCCACATTAACCAAGCACTAATTGATCTTTCTGAATGCAGTTTGGTGCCAGTTGCAGGAATAACTCTGGCACCTGCTTGGACTTTAGACTTGCAGATTAACTCATATGGGAAGAGGGAATAATTTGTTCTCTAATAAGCCACTTGGAAGCCAACTCACTCCTACAGTTGGTGTGAGCAAAATGCAGCTTGGTGATTGGAACAGAGGCTGCAGATCCAGGACGCAGGGTTCTGCACTGCCTTGCCACTCTTTGCTGAACATCCATCCCATCTTGCTTTCCACCTTTTGGCCCCCTTTTACTCCTTTCCCTGCCGGCTAGGGATAGGAGTCCTTTTATTTCACATTGAACAACAGGATTAGAAGAGCCAGATCTTTTCCTGTGTTTGTCACTCGTATTCCCTTGGACAATTCTGATAAATATGACCAGAAGGTTAGAAAAGCAGGCAATGAGTGTCATTTATGAGCAGTGCTCAGGTATATGGTTCTCAGAGTGGGGTCAATGGGCAAGCAGCATTGCCAAAACTTAGTATGTGGTTGGAGGTGTGAATCCACAGGCCAACTTAACCATACCTTATCAGAGACGGAGGGTGATTTTGGTAAAGGAATCCAGGAGTATGCGACTAGGTGATACTGAGACGTGTTAAAGTTTGAGAAACACATTAATGCTTCAAGAAATGTGGCTCAATGCAGTGTACACAGTGCTGATCATTGAATAATTCAACCAATGGTCCTTGAGACCAATCTGTCCACAACAGTATGTTAGCTTAACAGGTTGAATTCTGAGCAAGGCAGCTCGTGGACAATGCATCTAAGAAGCCCACAGGACAGCTAGGAGAGGACAGGAAAGGAGAGAGAGAGAGAGAGAGAGAGAGAGAGAGAGAGAGAGAGAGAGAGAGAGAGAGAGAGAGAGAGAGAGACTCCCATCGAGAATCCAGGAGAACTGACTGGAGATAGATATGGAGACAGATATTGAGGACTCTTCATGTCTGTACAGGAGGGAGGAGAGGGAGAAGATGGAACCCCAACCCAGGACCTTAGGTCACTGTGCCCTCTTACACTTGGCACTGGAGGAGGGTAGTGGATCCCAAGCACAGGTCATTTGTTTGTGATCCAGCCAGGTAGAGATATCACCATGATTTCCCAGAGGCCAGGTATGTGCACTATCAAAAGAGACATCTTGCGTTATGCTGATAACTTAATGAGTAATTCAAGGGGCCTTATTACTCTCATCACAACTGGCTGGTGAGGCTCTGCTCTCCCTGGCAGGCTGGCAGACCTCCACTTGGGTTTCCCTTTCTCTTGGAGATGACTACTGGTGGCCAAGTCCCTGACTGGATGGGTTGTCATGAGTCTTGATGCTGAGGGGCATTAATGATAAGGTAGTGAGGCTCTCTAGAGGTAGTGGGCTGGCCCAGAGCTCTGCTGGGGCTGAGTGTGACTGGCAGCTCAAGGTCTTTGTGGAGATCTCTGACTGTGAAAGCAGCTGAAGATGGGACACTCAGAGACCTAACATAGACAGGAGACTAACCAGAGATGGTCAGAGGTTTATGTTTATGAGTTTTGAGAGGACAGATCTTCATTACTGAGTGGCATTTCTCCCCAGATCCTCATGTGTGTGTGTGTGTGTGTGTGTGTGTGTACATACATGGTTGTATGTATTCGTGCATATGCACACACACACATTCTCTCACTCACTTATGCAAGCATTGTTCACCAGGAATATGAGGTCGAGTACCTCATATAAACATATTCTGAATTAGTTAAATGGAAAGCTACAATTATCCGCATGCCAGTAAGTTACTGATGTCACAGCGGTAATAAACTCAGAGATGCAGGGGGCTGAGTCTGATTTCTCCTGGTTATATTCTGGGGAAATTATGATTCTTGTATTTTCGTGTCTCATGTGTCAATCTACCACAGATTAATTGGGCGGCTATTAATAATGTGGCACTCTCTGGGATACACAGAAGGATAAGGAGTAGCGCTTGCCCTGGAAGAGGCTCATTCCTCTACTGAGGTGGGTCAGACTAAAAGACAGGTCAGTCAGCATCTGAGGAGGATGAGGTGAGGGTGATGGCTCCACCCCTGACGGAACACTCAGGGCCATGAAAACACAGTGTAGCTCAAGACTCAGTATTAATTTCCTTGCTTCAAATAGCAAAGATATTCAAAGTTCCAGCCTTCACCCAGACCCCTCCATCCTGAGTCTCAGCGGACAGTACCAGCTATCAATTCTGTCCCATGCAGACCATTTTTATCACATCCCAAGGTGCTGCTCTGCCCACATAGGACCATCCTGGTCCCCTCAACAGAAAAATGACAGAGGATCTGGATTGGTTACTTTACTTTCCCCACCCCCAACCACCTTTCTCTTTTGAGACAAGGTCTCTTGTAGCCCAGGCTGCTTGGAATTTGCTATGCAGTTAACCTTGAACTCTTGATCCTCCTATCCCCATGCTGATGTTGCAACTACCATGCCTAGTTTATGATGCGCTCAGATTTACCCCAGCCCACCCCAGATGAGACTTGGATGCACACTAGGTGAGCTGAGCTGAATGCCAGCTTTAGGATTCATTTCCTAGGAATGCAAACGGGGCCACCAAAACCATTAGAAGTGCATTGCCTCATATTTCTGAAGTCAGGAAGGCTAAGACCAAAGTGTCCATAGGGCTATGTCACCTCCAAAGACCTAAAAGAGAGATTACTACCTCTTCCATAGGGCTATGTCACCTCCAAAGACCTACAGAGAGATTACCGCCTCTTCCACCCTCTATATTCTTGCTTTCCTTGGCTTGTTGCTGTGTGTTCCCACCTCTGCCTCCATCATCGTGTGTGTGCTTGCACCTTTGCACCATCATATGGTGGCTCTGCCTTTCCTAAGGGCACCAGTCATACTGTGGGCATCCTACTTCAAGACAGTTTTATCTAAATCAATTCTGTCTACAGAGACCCTATCTAAATGAGGACACTTCTGTGGTATTCAGGTGGACTCCAACATATTTTTTTTTTAATAGAGGAAGATATAATGCACCCACACCAAACACCTAGAAATATGTTTATGGCCTTTCAAACTCAGGCTGGGGCTTTGTGTGCCTGATGAGTTTTCCTGGGTTGAGCATGTGGGTTTTACAATGACCCAGTCAATGGGATATCAGTATCTGTAGTATTTGCTAGCTGTTCACACAGGGTTACTGCTTCCCATATTTTTATTCCCAAAGACAATTATCTGAGCAGAAGGATATGCCTTGGTGATGTGCTTGAGTACTTTGGGGGCAATTGTGACTTACAGAATAAAATGTTACGTGTGGAGACGCTTGACTGAGTTATCACTAAGTCTGGTTAAGACAGATCTCATAATTATACTCATGCTGTGGAGAACTGAGGTCTAACTAGGAGCAGAGTCAGTGGGCTGGTTCTCTTTTGCACTGGCTATTTGTATTTGTTGACAATTTGGGTGTGTGTGTGTGTGTGTATTTGTGTGTATGTGTGTGTGTGTTGTTCACTACTATCTTTCTCTACTGGTTGCTGGTGTCTCTGAGGCAGGAGGAGACTCAGAGAAGAGACTTCATGTTTAGCTAGAAAATGATCTCTGAAACAATGGAATGTCAAAGATGACATGGAGTCCGGTGAAGACACTACGTGTCACAGAAGACACATTCCACAAAGGCTGTGCAGAATGAAGCTGATTATGTCCCCCGGCGGCGCTCCTTGACCCCGGCTGTGACACAAACTGACCTCCGATCTGTCTGGGCCTTTCTCTGGGAAGCTTCCTCTCATTTCCTGGGAGATGCTCTGGGTCAAGGGCACTTTCCAGAGTGGAACTTTCCACTGCCTCATAAACTTCTCGTTGCTAGGCGATGATGGCGCTCACCAGAGGGGCTGCTCCTGTGCAGGGCAGCCTGTTCACCACCCCATCTGCAATTTAAATTCCCTGACAGGCAGAGACAGCCAAGCTGTTCACTTGAGATTGCAAAGAGTTAGATTGAAATACAAGGAATATCCAATGCCTGGAGCCCCTCATAAATTTTGCTTTGATAGTGACTGGGAGAGAGATGGGGAGAGAAGGAGCCAGGAAGCGATTGCAGGGGCAGACCTATCGCAGTTGAATTTACTGTTGATCTCTCTGCTTCATTCCCCCGCAGCCCCCGAGTGTGCACCTTCTCTCCAGCCTCTGACTATTTCTGGTCAGTGGGCTTCTGGGTCCTTCTGATGTTCCTACGACTGTCTAGACCAGAGGAAGGTGTGTGATACAGCTTGATTCTGTGGACCACACAGGTTCCGTAGCCGCCATTGCCCCCACGCCAATGCCTGAACTCCTCTAAGGGCCCAGCAGTGTGTTCCCTTGGCAATGCTAGGGCTTTAGGTGTGTCAGTAACAGCTGAGAACTTCGCTTGGGACTGCAGCTGAATTGTATGGGGTAACCAAGCATTCCTGAATCCTGCAGGTGCCCCAGGGGAAGCCACGCCCTTCAGCGGGCCGAGGCTGATGGTGGTCAGTGTCAGGGAGTGTGGCAGCAGCAATTCTGCAGCTGAGGTCCACAGAGCAGCATAGAGGGGAAGAGGAGGAGCTTGTAGGCCCCGCCTCTCTGGAGATTTGACGACTTTGGAGGAGGAGCTTGCAGGCCTTGCCTCTCTGAAGATCTGATTCTGTGATTAAATTCACTCTTTCAGTATCCTCTCTCATCACCTCTGGACCCTGGGGTTCTTAAGTGTAAATACATACATAAATAAATAAATAATCCCTTTCATTTTTTTTCTCCCAATTATCAAAAAGCTATCTTCAAATCATTCGGTTTTTTAGGTCCTTTCAACGGGAAGGGCTGGGACAGCTACACTGAACGCGCAGTCCAAAGTAGACGGTAGTGACCAACTGTCTGCTTTGGTTCATGAGGTGGGGCTAGCTGCCTGAGGGTCCCCCTCCTCTCCTCATGCTAAGTGGGAATGAGACTGTGGGACTCAGAACTGTGGGTAGACAATTCCTCTCCTCCAGGAGCTGTCAATCTTAAAGTACTCAGTCATACTCAATGGACTGAAAAGTCAGGACAATTCAAACAAGGGCCCTCGGTGTTGAGAGGAGTCAAGCTTAGAATGAAATCTCCGGAGAGGCGGGGACCGCAAGCTCCTCCTCCAAGATCATCACAGAGAGGCAGAGCCTGCAAGCTCTTCATCCTATATCATCAATTCATATCTATAAGGATAACCATCATCATCATCATAATTATAGTAATAAAAATAAAAGGAAATTAGCAAGTGTTGGTCCCGACATGAAGAAACTGGAGCCCCACACGGCTGGTGACAGTGTCAGTGGTGTGACGTCATTGGGAAACACGTTGGCAGCTCCTCAGAAACACACATGCGGAGAGAACACCTGCCCAGGGCTTCCATTCCTAAGTTTTCAGTCAGAAAACCTGAAAGCAGAGACTCAAACGGAATTTCTCCTACACCTGTGTCTATGGTAGCATTCATTATTCACCGTAGCTAAAAAGCCTGGAATAATCTAAGTGCTCACTGGTGCATGAATGGAGAAGTGTGGTTTACAGTAGGATCTTAATTGGCTATGTGACTATCAGTGAAAATTTGGTATGGCAAAATGATATGTGGTACAACATGGATGGATCTTGGAAGCCTTGCGCTAGGTGAAATGAGTCAGACATGGGATGGCGAATTGAGTGGGAGTTTACCCAGGTGAGGATCCTAGGGAGGTCAAATCCACAGAGGTAGGGTGCAGAGTTTGGATGGGGGAGAGCAGAATAGGGAGTGGGGACCGACTGTGTGCAGCATTTAGCTGTGTTATAGATGACGGAAACCTTTGGGTATAAATAGTGATGGTGCTTGTGTAACACCGGAGTTGTATTTAGTGCTGCCATATTGCACAAGAGCGGCTAAGGTAATTATCATTACCTTGTATATAAATTGCCATCATTATATAAGAACGAGGGGCTGGTGAAGTGGCTCAGCAGGTGATGCTGCCAAGCCTGACCGCCTGAGTTTGAATACCAGACCCATATGGTCAAAAGAGAGAAGTGGTTTTTCTAAGTCGTTCTTTGGCCTCCACACAAGCACCGGGGTACAGGTGTGCATGGACTTTCGAGAGTGCGCATGCATACACAAAAGTGTCTGAGTGTGTGTGTGTGTGTGTGTGCACACACAAATAAGTAAATTCAATGAGTATGGGTTGGGAAGAATTCTGGTGATGTGATAGGACAGGGGACGGGCAGCAGTGAAGCTGCCACCAGCACATCTAGGCTGAAAGGCACAGCCTGGCTAGAGGAGACTGTGTGTAAACGGGTGCACACACCACCACACAGCCATGAAGGTGTCAGCTGGCAGTGTATAAGGAAGATCACAGGCACTCAACTCTACATGGGATATCTTCATCAAGTCCCTCCCCTCAGGGAAATCCGCCCCCCCCCCCAAGAGGAAGCAGAGAGGGGGTAAGAACTAGAGGGGACAGAGGAGGCCAAGAAAACAAGCCCCTTTAAATCAGCATGATCAAAGCTCATATGAACTCCCAGGGTGTGGATGGGGACCCACAGAGGGGAACAACCAGACCACATAACGACTTCGTGGGGGAAGGTTTAATGCCACAAAAGGCAGACTTAGCCTTGAGTACCTGGTAACACGGTCTTGACATGTTTTCATCTCCTTTCACCTAAATCCTGTCCGGAACACTAAAAGTCCCCCAGCCCCCACCTACATTGGACCTTGGGGGAGCGACTGGTTTTGCATCTTCTTCTGTGTGTGATAGTAGGGGCAGAAATCTGCAGCTGCTCACCTGAACAGCTTGAAGTCATCGACCTGACCTGAGGTGCAGAGGGGGCTGGATAGGGGGTAGATGGTGGCTTCAGAGAACAGGACAGGGTTCAGGAGCGTGGGGGTGGAGTTAATGCCGAAGTTTTCCCTCCTGGGTCCACACCTTGCCTCTGCCTCTCCCCTTACTTTCTCTCTCTAGCCCACTCTGTCTTACTGCCCTCCTCTCCCCGTAGCGCTCCCACACACCAGCAGCCCTGGGTAACAGCTTCTGAGGTAAGTGGCTGGCCAAATCCAAAGCCCTGAGCCTGCTTGTCTCAGCTGTGGCAGAGGAAGTCTCTACCATTTGATCTTTCTGCTGCTGCTCAGGCGTCTCGCGGTTACAAATAGACCAGCCCTCCGCGTGCTGACGGCAGCAATGGGACATTACAGTAATGTACCCATTCAAACAGAGTGGATGCCAAGATTGCTACAGCAGCTTTTAGCCACGGAACATTTAGCCTTCAATAATAGCATTCTGGGTCCCTCTGGAAGCTTCCTCACAGATGCACCTGGGATATCCCCGCCCCCACCGCAGCTCTGGGACCGAAGAAGGGACAAAGAAGAGTTCTCATTTCTGTTGAGGAAACACATTCAAATAAGGGAGCCTCATGCAGAAAATAGCAGAGGGATCGCTGACGGATGCCATGATCATATGATAATGTACACTCATCCTCCACACCGATCACGGGCGAGGTCTGCTTAACGGCTGTGCGGTCACCGAGACCAGGAGACACAGCAGCTGTCCGAGACACACAGGGTAGCGCTCTGCCTTACAGCACTACACCCCCAAGCCCATGACCTTGACCTCTTAGATAAGGAAAGTCCTTTCAGGGCTGGCCTCAGGGAAATGCTAGACTCAGAGGAAGCTGGCCTGTCCTCGGCCTCCCAGGCTCCAATTTCAAGGCTCCTATGCTGTTTTGGGATCTCTACTCTGTGCCCTCCTGTCTTTCTGAGCACCAGTCCTCAGGAACCAGCAGAACTTACACAGCAGGCCTTGCCTACTAGTAGGAGCTCTGTAAATCATCAAGGCTGCAATAGAATTACCAGAGGCCTTGCTCTGTGGTCATCCACGAGGAGAAATGGAGCAAGACAGTGCTCTATCTCTGTACCTCTTGACCTTACTACTGCTCCCGAAAAAGGAAAGAAAACTGATGAGGGTCGGGGGCCTGAATCAGATCTCTCTACCCTGGCTTGCCAAAGCTGCACCATCTGTTACCTAAGGGAATTCCCTAGGACTCAGAAGACCCATTCTACAGATGAGGAGCATGAGGCACAGAGAGGTCCAACAGGAGTAGGAAGTGACAGCCACGGAGCTGTATCCCAGCGTCCTAGCCCTTCATCCTGTCTCCTGCAGCTTGGATCTGTGCTCAAAGTCGTCAAGGTGAATATTTATAAACTTTCAGAACTCAAGAGGTCATGGTGTAAAATCCCACGTGTTCTATGGCTCCCTCCGAACCACCACACAGCTTGGGCTTTGAAATAAAACTAGAAAACACCTGGGGAGCGCAAAGCGGGTAAGTGGGGAATGGGCAGGACCTTGAACTTTGCTCGAAAAAGGTCCACATAAAAGAACTCAGGTTGCTTTTCTCCCCCCAAGATTCCACTTTTGTTCTCACTTTTATTGCCCTTTTCTTTAGTTTTGTGTTGTTGTTGGTGGTGTTGGTGTTGGTGTTGGTGTTGGTGTTGGTGTTGGTGGTGGCTGCAACCCTGTTGATTTGGTGAGACTTAGCTGCTGCGTCCATGCGGTTTAGTCCGAATCCGTAATTCATCATGCAAACAGCAGAGGGCGCTCGTGTCCTTGGAGAACGAATCGTGTTTCCCATCGCCTGGTCCTCATCCCCGAGGTTTTTACTTTGCTATCTGTGCAGGCTAGGGTGGAGCAATGCTTAGGAGAGAGGGCTTCCGAGCCTGCCAGCTGCAGATCCTGGCACATCTGTGTGTGTGTGTGTGTGTGTGTGTGTGTGTGTGTGTGTGCCTTCCTCATCTGCTCTGCCTTTAAGGAAGCAGAGAGTGGCTAGGGGAAGAAAACGGAGAAGAGGGGGCTGGACTTCAGAGCGTACTGACCACATGGGTGAGTCACTCAGGATTAGCATTTCATCTGAGCACAGGTCAGACTGTTCCCATAGGAGCGGAGAAGCATCAATTCCAAATGGGGTGGGGGTGGGGTGGAGGGGCAGGGTTTATAGACTTGGCCACCTCTCCATGTTTCTTTGGGCAGGTCACCAAGCCCTTGTGTGTCAAGTTTCTGAATATGAAGCAGAGATTATCTAAAAATCGATCCTCTCTAAAGCCCCTTCCAGGGCTCAAGCCTTAGATTCTGGGTTTGTCCCTTCCTCTCAGTTCTTTCGTAGAGCAGACTGGCCTCAGCCCTCTGGCATGCCAGAGCCAGGTCTGGGGGACTTAGGGGACTAGGTTGCCTGAGAGAAGCAGACCGTCCCATTCCATCCCCTGATGCTATCTATCTTCTTCCTGCTGCTTGAGGAGGAAGCCTACCTGGTCACCATGTCCTCGAGACAGTTAGTGTGAGCATCACCCGCGGATGCTGCCACCATCTCGTTGAACAGCCATGCTCATCAGCAACACTACATGCGGCTCTGACCTGAGTGGGAGAAAGGTTTCCTGCCCTGAGGATAGGGTGGTGTGATAGGATGGGGAGAACTAAGCTGTGGTCTTGGCTCTGCAAGGACCTCTCTGTGCACATAGGAGAAAAAATCCTTTGTGCCTTTGAGCCTCAGTGTGCCCATCCACAGAATGGGTAGCTGGCATTGGTTTCTAGGCCTTTCTGCTTTGAGGACTGCAGCTCTGAATTCTTGTCAAGCATACTTTTCTATCTGACTCTGTGGAGAAGCAGGAGGAAGGGGACCAGTTCTGGAAGATACCAGAGAGGGAAGAGAGAAAAGGAAGATAAGGGGAACCCTTAGAAACATGTACCTCCCTGTCTTAGTCAGGGTTTCTATTCCTGCACAAACATCATGACCAAGAAGCAAGTTGCGGAGGAAAGGGTTTATTCAGCTTACACTTCCACACTGCTGTTCATCACCAAAGGAAGTCAGGACTGGAACTCAAGCAGGTCAGGAAGCAGGAGCTGATGCAGAGGCCATGGAGGGATGTTCCTTACTGGCTTGCTTCCCCTGGCTTGCTCAGCTTGCTTTCTTATAGAACCCAAGACTACCAGCCCAGGGATGGCACCACCCACAAGGGGCCCTCCCACCTTGATCACTAATTGAGAAAATACCTTACAGCTGGATCTCATGGAGGCATTTCCTCAAGGGAGGTTCCTTTCTCTGTGATAACTTCAGCCTGTGTCAAGTTGACACACAAAACCAGCTAGTACACTTCCCGTCCTGCAGGGGGTCTTGGTGAGTTAGGGGCATCTTGGCAGCCCTCTGGTCCTCTATCTGTGCATGTAGACAGACCATTGATATTTGAGACACCCAGAGACTGAAAATAAGGCACAAGAGGAGGCACAGTCGTATGTGCGTGTACCTGTGATGCAAGATAGACTTGTAATAAAAATGCAAGCACACTTCGCACAGGTGAGCACCGTCAGCAAACACCGGCCCAGCATCCCTCTCCTCCCCCTCCCCCGACAGACCCATGCATGAACTCAAGCCCAAGCGAGCACCCCCTCCCACTATCACGTCCATCCCTAAGGCAAAGAACCATTTACTTGGAGAAGCATGTCTTACAAGATATTAATAAAAGATGTGCCACATTTTAACTTAAAAACAAACAAACAAACAAACAAACAAAAAACTCTGGAGAGCAGAGAGGAGGATGGAGGGAGATGGGAAAGGCGGGCCTAACTGAAGAGCACCTTCCACACCCAGGCTTCCAGGTAAGCACCAGTCTTGAGGCCACATTCAACCAGGTTTTCCAACTCATTGAAAACACTTGCCAGCTGCTGCCAAGAAACCCCATCGTTTGTGTACCGAGCTTGCTCCGACAGGCCCCCAGGAAGGAGGTCCCCGTGAGAGCTCACCACGAACACCAAGCTGGAGTACAGGGCACTGGGTGAGATCTGGGGGTTTTGCCTGCGAGGTGGGGGAACACAGGCTGAGGCATGATGAGGGAGGGAGGGCAGGTTCTGATCATGCCTGTGGAGATGGGCATCCTTGGTACTGGATAACGCGACTTTTCTTCTACTGTATCACTCCTGGCTCAGAGACACTTATGAAAAGGCCTTGGGACCTGATATTTCTCATGGTGGCTCTAGGGAGCACGAGCCCCCTGTACATGCTCAACCTACTCTTGTTCTGCTAGTTTGAGGATTAGGGATCCAGTCTTCAAGGCCCTCTGTCTCCGTATCACCTCTGTGGGTCTGCCATTGTCCCCTGTCTTTCTTCTTCCCACCACCACAGTGCTGGGTCTCTGGAGCTACGAGCTGTCCTTCTATTGTCCACTCCTGTCCTTTTCTCTGTCCTCCTGTACCTCAGACAAAGGCTTCTAGAGTGAAGAGGAGACTCGGTGTGAGCACAGTCACTCGAGTGGGTGGATTTGGCAGGTGTTAGGTAGAGCTCCACCAAGTCCCTGTGACCAGGTCAGCTGCAGAGTTCAGAAGAGAGGAGAGGATTCACAGAAGGATGGAGGCCGGTTCTGGCTGAGCAGCGGGACCTGGTTGGCCTCAGGGTCAAACTCTGAGCCTTGAGACTGGTTCTCATGGTTCCTTCCTGTGACCTGGGCTAACTCATGGTCTGTGGTCAAAACTGAGAGCCATTCCTCCAATCTTTCCTAAAGACAATAGGACCAGAGAGTTTTTACCCTACCACTGAAGACCTTTGCCTCCAACCCCCAAACCAGACCTAGATGTGCAATCGCCAAGAGCCAGCATCTGGAAACACTTCTCCTAGCTGGCTTGGCCTCTGACTAGGGATGGGTGTCAGGGCTTCTCCAGCTCCTGCCCCCTTCTGGTTCCGTGGGGTCCTGTGATGAGAAGTGATCACAGTTCCAGGGGACTTGGGTTCTAGGTAAGCCAGGTGGAGTGGAGGTCCATGGCTTCCTCTCCAGGGTCTCTGCAGAGACAGACCACCACTGCTACCGCTCTTCCCCGGTGTTTATGAGCTCTCATTGTCACCCATCAGTTTTCCTGCCTGGGCACCAGCAGATGGGAGGCAGATGACCAATTGTACCACAGCTCTATGGAAGGGACTTGGCCAAAGCCTCCCTGTGAGTCAGAGGAGCCGAGTATACCCGTGCCGTCCTTCCAGGTACCCCACAAGTGACGGATGGCAGGCTGCTGGCTCTGGCAGGCCTGGAGTGAGAGAATTGTTATTGATGTTTACACAGTACCCACGCACTCTATGAAAATGCTTTGAAATATTTTAATAAATGACTATGGAAGATAACATCCATAAAACACGGCGGATTTGGGGCTGGGGAGTTGGCCCAGTGGTAAAATGCTTGCTATGTAAGCTGGAGACCTGAGTTTGGATCCCAAAGCCCTCCCCCCTCCCCAGGTATAGAAGCCAGGCAGGACAACATGTGTCTGTAACTCCCCCACTGGAGTGGGGGAGCCAACAGGAGGATCCCTGATGTTTATCTGTGAGCCTCTCCCCACCCCACCCCACACCCCCAGCTAGCCGAATCAGTGAGCTCCAGGTTCAGTGAAAGACCCTGTTTCAAAAAAATAATAATAATAAGGTGGAGGATGATAGAGGAAGATGTTTGTTATCGATCTCTGTCTCCCATACAAAACAGATAGACAGATGGACAGACAGAAGGATGGACACAGACAGGCAGATAGGCATGCAGGCAGGCAGAATAGGTTTAACCATCATGAGCAACACAGGGAAGCTACCAGGCTGGCCCAAAGACTGGAAGAGATAGGAGGCTTAGCCGTCCAGATTTCCCAGAGCACTGCTATGCTGTAAAGTTCCTGGTTGCTGTAAGACGGGGTCCTCCATAGGTTTTATACAATCTGCACTAAGTCACCCCACTGCCTGCCTTGTTTAAGGGGCGTGGGTGAGGGAAGCTCCCATCAAATGTGCTCATTTGTGAGGGAGGCTGGCTGAGCTTAACACGGCCCTGCATCCAATGGGACCATGCCAGCAGAAAGCAATCAGGCTTCTTGGAAATGCCTCAACTGTGGAGTACTTTGCCCTGCCCCTGGGGGAATGGTATGCCAAGACTGTACAAGCCTTGCTTGTATTTGCTGAGGCTCTTATTACTCTTTATGACTCTAAAAGCAGTTACTTACAGCAGTAACACTTTAAGTTAGCCATAAAGGAGAACTTCCAGCTATCAATATTTATAAGGGAGAATTTGTCTGGACTCTCTTCTTCTAATCTTTACTTAAAGCATGGATGAAGGATGAGATCACACCTGGGTTACCTTTCAAATACGGACTAGAGGTGTTGAATATTTTAATATCCTGTTAACATTTTCCCTCCTGCTTTCCAGGATCATACTGATATATGGGCTCTATGTAAAGGTCTCTCCCTTCCCAGCACACATACCTGTAGCCTGACAACTCTGGCCGTCACTGGCTGTCATGGACAAGAAAATGAGCATGACCCTTGAGGCTGTGCTGGGCGCCGAATCCAGTTCTGTCAGTCCTGCTAAGAAGCCTTCTCTCCTTGCTGAGGTCCCTCTCGGCCACAGTGAGGCAGGTTTCCTGGCTCCAGTGAATTCTGGAGGGAATTGACCTAGATTCCAGAGTCTGAAAGGTGACAAACTCTTGAAGCGGGCGACAAACAGTGTTTATTAGAAACATTAACCAGCATCTCCAGCAGGAAACAGGCCTCCGAGCCCATTCCTCTCAGAGGCAGCTGTGCTCCAAGGAGAGGGCGTTAGACTTTAGAGTCTAGAGGGAAATGTTGCCTGGATGGCTCCCTGCAGAGTGGGCTAGAGCTGCCTGCAGTGTCCTTAGGGACCAGAGGGGCTAATGGAGGCCCAAGCCTGGTGGGGGCCCAAGGGAGGCTGTGGGGGTGAGGCCTGGACTACTTGGGACATGGCTCATGGCATCCCGTGGTATTCAGTGATACACAGCAAGCCACCACTAGTCCAAATGCCCTCCCTTCGACTGGTTGTTATTATATAGGGAAACTGAGGCTCATAGATGTGACATCACATGTACATGTTTATCCAGCGTCAGATGGTCAAAATCCAGGACTCTTTCCTGTTCAGCATTGCACTAAGTTTCGTGAGGCCATTCTCATGCACACAGGTAGCATGCTCTGAGCATCCTCCACCCAGCCCCCACTCATGCCCCATTATCCTCTCTGTTCTCTCCCTGTTCTCTCTAGTTCTCCCTTCCCAAGACGGTTTTTCATCTGCTTTCATGCCATCAATACATACTGGTTTTATGTATCTATAATATCTAGGAACCACAAATGAGAGAAAACACAAGATATTTGTCTCCCTGAGACTGACTTAATTCCCTTAATTCGATTATCTCCAGTTGGATCAATTTCCCTGCAAATGACATGACATCATTCATCTTTATGGTTAAAAAGATTCCACGGTGTATAGAAACTGTGTTGTCTTTATCCATTCCTCCTGTGGTATTCCTTTTTCAAATCAAAGTCTTTTCCCCCATAACAGCCTTTTCCTGTCTCAACTTTAACCAACAGGATTCTCACAGGGGTCTGGATAAATGTATCTTCTGACTCCCTTGACCTGGGGTGGAGCTTAGGGAGACTCACCAGCGTGGGGTTAAAATGTATCTGACTCCCTTGCCATGGGGTGGAGCTTCTGGAGACTCCCGGGGGCGGGGTTAAAATGTATCCTCTGACTCCCTGGCCATGGGGTGGAGCTTGAGCATGTGTGCTCAAGGATGGCCAGTTTGAGTAGGGTACGATCATATCCTGCAGAGATCTCAAGGATGCTGCCCTTAGGGAGTGCTGTTCTTAGAACAGGTCATTGTTGGAAGGCAAGAGCTTTGAGGGCAAGGCCAGCTCAGGGTAGAGGGAAGCAGGCCGGCCGGCTGGCAAGTGTGGAAGGGGCACCTGGACTGACCTCATCAGAATGACCAGGACCATACATCTTTCCACATCCCATCCCTTGCTCAAAACTCCAACTTCTTCATTCATTCGGTGACTCATTGGCATAATCCAGATGTGGCTGCAGCAATATCCTTCACCCTCCCTGACCTCTTTGCTGTAGGACTTCCAGGGAGGGAGTCGGAGTCTCGCTTGGGGATTCTGAGATGGCTCACAGTAGATATTGAGGTGATGTATGCAACCAGCCTTCATACCAGGCAGTAGAGCATCCTCTAGCTCCCTGAGACACTTACTCTGTGGTTGCTATGGGATACTCACCATGCTATGAGGAAGCCCGTGAGTCACACCAGAGGCTTCATGCGGTTGTCTGACCAATAGCCCCAAGTGAGGCTAGGTGCTGGACGGAACAGATGACGTCAGTCTTCAGTTACTGAGTCCTCCTCCCTCAGCCTGTATGCCATTCTTGCAGCTGAGGCCTGGGACCTCATGGAGCAGAGACCAATCACTCTTGTCGTCACCCTTCTGGAACTCCTCAACTGTGAGCCTAATATAGCAACCGTGGCACACAGCAACTGTGAGCAGAATGGACCCCAGCATGGGGCATCCTGAGGTGGTGTGGTTGCAAGGCTTGGTGGGATTTTTGACAGTAAGGATAAGATGTCAACTGGTAGATCACATGCCATATTAGTTGCTTTTCTGTTGCTGTGACAAAATACCCCAAGATGAGCAGCCTAAGGTAAAAGGTTTATTTTGACTTACTGTTAATGAGGGCAAGAGTCTGTCATGGTGGGGAAGCTATGGCAACAGTCATTACACAGGAAGCTAACTCATCACATGTTCATCCACTCACAGGAAGCACACGGTGGTGGGAGGGTATCGGGCCACCCATCTCATTGACATATTTCTTATGGCAAGTTTCTACCTTCTAAAGGTTCCACAGATCCAAACAACACCACTAACTGGGGACCTAGTATTCAAGTACTTGAGCTGATGGTGGCCGTTTTTAATTCAACCCTTCACACACACACACACACACACACACACACACACACACGCGCACACACACGCGCACACACATGCACACGTACACACACACATGTGTGCGTGCACACACACACACACACACACACGCCCCCCCCCACACGCACACACCCCTCACTCTGTGTAAGGAACTTTTCTGTGCTGCTGACCCTCTTCACAGTTCTAATTTTACAGTTGGAAAATCTCATTCTCAGATTATCTCATGGAGATTTATGGAGTAAGGTACCAGCCCAAGGTTGTAGGGGGCTAAAGCAGTGCTGGGGTGACCCTCGGCCTGCCCCCAAATTCAAGCACTTCTATGAAAGCTGGGCTGCCTCAGCCCCACCTGGCCTTGCCTGGCCTCACTCGGGCCTTGGCAAATAAAACGTCACTTACCACCTGGCTCCAGGCCACGGATGGCTGGCGACATCTCCTCCGCATGGATGGTTTGATTTGTGCTTTTAGTACCCATCATGTGAGAAGAAAAATCTCGAACGTTGTTTAATAAACAGAGTTGGGGGAAAAGGAGTGGGGGTGACAGGAGTTATTTATCAGATGTGGGGAAGTTCAGCGGGAACCATCAATTCCAAGTGACTGTTCCAGGGGAGGCCGAGGGAAAGTGTGGGAGCTCACACAGGGCTTGGGAAGCATTAGGTAGTGAGCACATGCGGGGATTTAGATCCCATTCAGTGGCAGAGGTTGTTTGGTTTGGTATCATCTTCTCGATCTCTAGGAACTCAAGAAGCTGCCTGGTCTGGCATGGACACACACATACCATCAGGATTTCTGGGCAAAGTGACAGAAGAGGACCTCTGGCAAGCTCTGCAAGAAGTGTTTCTACCCTGTTTGACCTCCTAGTCTTGGGTATACCTAGCCCCGAGTCCTGGGACACATCTGAACCCTATGTCCATGATGTGAGCCCATCTTTCCCCTAGCATGGGATTCTACACCGAGTTGGTTGCAGACGGCACCAGAGACACAGTTAGGAGGGGCAGACACTGTG
This sequence comes from Mus pahari, assembly GCF_900095145.1. Taxonomy (NCBI): domain Eukaryota; kingdom Metazoa; phylum Chordata; class Mammalia; order Rodentia; family Muridae; genus Mus; species Mus pahari. The sequence continues at coordinate 51,425,468 of NC_034591.1, forward strand.
GGAGGTCCTCAGGGGCTGTGCTGGCGACCAGAACTCCCATTGCCGAAGTACATCTGTCATATTCCTGGTGAGGGAATGCTACCAAATCAGTCACTCTGTCCCTGCGTTGCTGGAGAACTCACTAGGGGACTCTCTCACTTCTGAGTTTCTCATGAGAAGGGAAGCCTTGAACTTAGATCTACTTGGTACCAACATTTGATGTACAGTGACAATCAGTTTTAGGTGTTGATTGTCCAGGCTCTGTTCGTAAATGATAACCCAGGGATGGTATTGTATAGATATTTGGCTACTCAGTAATTAATTAAGTATTAAACAAGGGTTACCCCCATTCCCATAATGGCACTGAGGATGCCACCTATCAGTTGACAGCCATATGAACACAACCAGGGTTTTCTGGAAAATAAGTATTTCTCAAAACTGTAGCCTCCCTTTCTGCCTGAGTTTCCAGCCTGCTCTACAGAGTTTACACATGCTCGTCCTATAAACCTGAGCCAGTTCTAAAAACACACATGTGTGTACATGGGCACACCCTTACCCTGTTGATTCTCTGAGAACCGGGATGTTGAAACGGTGACTATGACATTCCCCAGGGCAGTGCCTTGGCTGGGTTCCAAGTGTGGTGACAGTGACAGTGGAGATGGGCAATGAGGTCAGCCTGAGAACACACACATTTTCTGAGCCCGTGTCATCTGGACATGCTAGGTTGGGTGGACTAAGTGGGTAGTGGCCTGATGGAGTGGATCTAAGGCTGAGGGTCGAAGGCCGAAGTTCGGGCCCTGGTGAGACCTTCTCTGTAAAATGGGAGGCATTCTAAGAACCATGGGCACAATCGATTAAGACTGGAAATTTAGAGCATTTGGGAAGTAATGGCCATACTTCATTTGATGTCTAAGAGTTTTTAAAATATAGACCAGTCTTCTGAATTATGCCTCTGGGGCAGTTGTAAGTTTTTCTCGAAAAGAATTTTGGAGAAAATGTGCCCAGTGGGTGGAGAGAGGCGTGACTTTCTTTCTACCCAGTGATGCTGTAGTATAGCCAAACAGGAAGACAGAGACCTCGAGGCTCTTTGTCAGAACCAGTTAAAAATGCCACCTATTCAAAGGAAGTCTACCAGGGACTCTGATATGTGGGTGATGAACTTGTCATTAGGCAGCTATGGGCAAGCAGAATATCACAGAGCCGGTCTGATTGTAGGAAACCGAAGGGGTGGTAGCAGACCTTTTATTAATTTTTATTTCTTAGCTGTTGGAATGCTGATGAAACTTGCAGATCCACTTTTTCTTCTTTAATGTGTCTGGAGGCTTTAGCATCTAGAATGCTCATGCACACTGATCCTATCCAGTAGGAGGAGGGAGCTCTAGGCAGAAGGCAGGACCGAGGCTTGTACGGGGAGTGCAGGGATGGATAATCTCATAAGTGGGAATGCTTATATGATGCTTACATGGGTAAACAGTGCTCTCAGAGCACCCTGTGCCCTCGTTCCTTATGCTGCCTGTAGGGTCCTTGGGTCCTTGGGGCCTGTCTTTTAGGCTGCCCTAAGAGCTTGTATGGCCAAAGCCCAGCATGACCTGTCTGTTGCTGCACACTGTTTAATGAACAGGCCAATGGAATCGCAGGGATAGTCTGTCCACAGGTCACCGTTTACAGTGGTCACATGGCCCTGTGTACTACATCAGAGGCTCCTCAAGAACGTGGTGGAGGAAAGTGATTGATGTAAAATAGGAGGAAAGGAGAAAAAGGAAGCAGAGGGGAAAGCAGGCCTCCATTAAATTAAAAAAAAAAAATAGGAAAAAAATCGGTCTATCCTCTATGTGTGAGCAACTTCTGCTTGAGGAGATGGAACACACTCACACCGAATTAACAGTTCCCTCTGTCAAAATATGAGGAACTTCATCCTGCGGCATCCGCAAAGGAAGAGTCAACATCAGGCCTGTGTGCCCCAAGAGGTGGCTCTGAGGAGCAAGCCTGTGGGTGCAAGGACAGGGGGAGCCCACGTCTGCCCTGGATGGGGTGCAGCGTGGTTGGGTGAATGAAGGCTAACTCTGGAGTGATAGAGACTGGAATTGTCTCCAGAGTGGGAGGTAACTGTGTTCTGAGCTCAGAACACCCCTGACAGACAAACCAAGCCGAGGGAGTGCCCCAGGATCCAACTGAGATTGATGGCCTCAGATCCTGCCCATCTCAAGCTGTCAAGGCCTCCTTCCTTAGAGCACTTTGGGCCCGCACAGTCTTGCATTAATTTAGAGCTAATTGTCAGGTAATGAATTCGATTTGGCTAGGCGTCCTGAAATCCCTTCTGCTCCCAGCTGAACACCAGTAAATCATTTGCATCACAAATCTCCTCTTCCCTGGATGCTGAGCACACCCAAGCTGTTGTGTAGTCCCTTTCTGCCTCCCGAAGCTCCCCACTCTTGAAAAATCGCTGTACTTCCTCTGTACTTCCTCGTTAAGAGTTTCAAAGCTGAAATGCGTGCAAGACAACTGACTTTGGGGAAGAGTGTTTCTGAAAAGTCTGGAACAATGGACTGCTCAAGGTGCGGTGTCCTGAGCAGCAGGTATCCTGGTAGCCATTGAGATGGGCACACACACACACACACACACACACACACACACACACACACTGGACTGAATCAGAAGCCTGGGGCAGGACCTGGCATTCCACGTTTGAACAAGCTCTCTGGTGCGCTGGCACAGAGCCAAGCCCTGGAACTCTTGGTTTGTGTCGTGGTTTAAATGACAGCGCCCCTCTCAGGCTCACATATTTTGATAGCTGGTGCTGGTGATGTTTGAGGGAGTGATTCTGTGGTGTGGCCTTGCGGAGGGAGAGCTTCGGGGCTGGCCGGCTTCAGGGATCTAGAGCCTTGATCCACTTCCGGTTTGCTCCTTGCTCTGTGGTTGTGGTTGAAGATGTGATCTCCCAGTTTCCTGCTCCAGCTGTGTCAGCTGCTTGCTACCATGGCTCCCTGCCAGGATAGACTCCATCTCCCTCTGGAACCATAAGTGCAAATAAACACTTCCCTCTGTCACTTGCTCTTGGCCATGGAACTTTATCACTAGAACAGAAAAGTAACTGATGTAGGCTGGCTAGAACCATTCATCCTGGAACAGACTTGCACGGATTTAAAGCTAATGTCAGATTGTGAAGAAGAGATTCAACAGAACTTCCTTCAGCTCGGTAGTTCTTAGTGTAAAGCCAGCTTCCCTCAGAAGTTTCTGGATATTTATTGAAACTTCTGACTTAATTATTCTTCTATTTCCATGTTAGCTAGAATCAGGTTCAGCCAAGTGGGAGAAACTTAACATAAAAAAAGACAAAAAAATAAAAATAAAACTATAAATGGTTTAAACAAGACCTGTTTTCATATTTGTAGTGTAGAGTGGGTGTGGACGGTCTGAAATTAGTGTTGTGGATGGGATGCAGAAAAGGGACTTTGGTGGGGCTAGGGAGCATGATGGTTGGTTTCAATCATTCTGATGATCTAAATTGATGTAGGAAGACCCACCTCCAAATGTGGGCGGCACCCTAGTTCCGATCCCAGTGGAGATAAATCAACTTGGTCAAGCAAGCAGAAGACGGGAAGATTATTCGTCGTTTGCTTGCCTGGCCAAGTTGATTTATCTTCACTGGGATCAGAACCACTGTTCCCAGGCACCAGCACTGATGGGGGACTACTGGCTCTCCAGGAGCTTCATGAACAGAGCACCCATCGATCGGCCTCTCAGCTTCTTCAGTATGAGGCAGCCATTGTGTACTGAAATAATTTATTAAATCAGCTTATGTTGAAATAGAAGCTGAGAGGCTGAGACCCAAAAGTTACTCAGTCCTTGAGGCTGGGTGCTAAGCACCGGGACTACTCTTTCAACTCTAACTCTCTCTCTCTCTCTCTCTCTCTCTCTCTCTCTCTCTCTCTCTCTCTCTCTCTGACTACTACAGGACAGAGGAGAAGAGGGGGGCATGATTTTCTTACTCACAATCACTTTCCCTAGGAGGGCCAGAGTCTGTTAGCCCCATGTAGTAAGCTGGGGTGTCCCTGACCCCACTAACTCAGGACACTGTTTTAGTGGTGACCGGCTGTGACTGTAACCTCCTCACTTGTGAATTCCCATTTTCTGGAACTCACTAGGTACTTGTGAAGTTAAATCTAATCAATTACCTTACAATTATCTCATATGTAATTTGTCAGTCAATCATAGGCCAGGTCCTGGGAGGATGGATACTGGTGACATGTAAGGAAATTCTCATCTTATCCTCTAGGCAGGGAGTCTACCTTAGACATTTGCAGATTGAGAGGGAGGGAGGGAGGGAGAGAGAGAGAGAGAGAGAGAGAGAGAGAGAGAGAGAGAGAGAGAGAGAGAGAGAGATTATAGAATAAGCCCTCTGAGATAAATGGCTCAGCCCAGACTACTGGCATCTGTACTTTTGGGGCAACTTCCAGCATCTGGAGCTGGTAGACAGTGGTGTGGGACGCTGTTTGGATTTGGTTAGGGGTGAGAAAACAGGCAAGGGAAGACAGAGTAGTAGGAGCAGGGACAATAGTCCAATAATCTGATGGGAGTTACAGGGGTGAGAGAAGGGAGTTACACTATAAGAACGGAATGGTGTACAACCAGGCAGGCATTTTGACACTTTAAGAAATGGGAGCCTTCTCCATGCAGGAGTAACAGGGTGTGTCCTATGAGCACTGACATATCAGGAGCAGAGCTGTGAGTCCTGGAAATGGGGAAGACACTGGCAGGAGAGACAGCTTCCCCACTGCCTTTCTCCGTGTGTGTCTAACCTCTTCAAGTGCTTAGCAGCACGCACTGTGCCCATAGGTGAGCCACAGGGATTTCTCTTATTAGCTCACTCCCCCATTCTCTTGCAACCATTTTGCTGATACCTACTGTGTCCCAGTTAGTGACGGGGCAAGGATTGCAGAGAGGGCACGGCGCGATCAGAGATTCCTGTCCCCAGAGGTCTCTGCTATGGAGGACATGAACCTACAGAGCCAGCCTTACATTTGTGCATCACCACATAAAAATTGTTCTGTTACACACGAGTTTACAATCTCTGGTCCTCAACACTCACACTGAAGGGGCTGACTGGTGAGCAAGGAAGAGGGTTCTGCAGGGGGAGGTGTAGTGGTTGTCAGGCCAACCATGTGAGATCGCTTCCGGTGCCCTCCAGGGCCTGTGGGGCACACCCACTAACTCCTTACCTCTGCTAGCTGCAGCTGTCTTATCCCACAGGCTCAGGGCAAGGACCTCCTGGGAGTCTCCATTCTGTCTCAGCCCCAGTATTATCTCAGCCCCTGGCATTAAACATGTCCCTGTCAACACCAGGGACATGCTTAATGCCAGTCCCTGGTATTTCCATTCTCAAGCGGTGGAGCCCACTGACTATTGCCCTCTCTGTGTTCCATGTATGTCTCCTCTAGGCCGGGTTCCTGGAATAAGGAAAGTATGAACGAGCACAGAAAGATGCCCAGAATGTCTCAGGCGCAGACAAGCAATGCCTGCAACAGCTTTGCCCTCTGGATGAGGCTCCTAGGTGGGGTGGAGCCAGTAGTCAGGGTGGCTCTACCTTCTTCTTCAAAGCAGTCAGACAAATGCTTGTCAGAAATCATTTGCTCCAGACCCGAGTGGTTCTGTGCAGGAATGAGGGTGTTAGGGATGGATGCATATGTCCTACAGGCTGGCCTGGCCATTTTCATCACTCCATTCAAATCACTGAGACTTTTAGTCTCTGTCCCCTATCCTGCTTGAGGAAATCTGGAATGAGGGCTCAGGGTAGGAATGGATTTCCTCAGGGCACCTGTGCTTCTTGAGTACCCCTTCTGCAGTTGCCACCTCTGTTTCTGGAACTTTCTCAATGGAGCCCTTACAGAAAGCTTTCTCTTTTCTATACATAGCAACATAAAATATTGCAGCGCAAGCACGGACTCCTACAGAGCCACCGAGGGGAACTGGTTTTGCTAACCTCCTGCTGAAATATTTGCCAACCTAGCCAAGGTTTTGAGCTGCTTGGGTCAAGGAACACCTGTGCCATTTTATGATACCCTTGAATAGCTAGGACTTCCAGAGGCTGTAGAGATTTCAGGACAGGTTCTGTCAGCCTTGACTTTGGGATCCAAGCATGGCAATATTTCATGTGTCCCACGCTTAAATCATAGGCTGTGTCCCTATTCTTTCTAACGGCTGAGGTCAAAGTTGACCGCTGTAAGGCAGAAATGCCCAGCTCAGAATCCTGGCTTTTGAGACAAGAGACTCCTCAAGGCCAGGGTGTCTGCCTGCCTTTCTGAATGTTGTCTGCAAAGGACAGTACTGGTTGGCTTCGTGTGGTTCCCATGAGATAAGCCAGGCAAGGGACTTTCCTGTCTAGTGGTATGAAGTCATGTAGCTTCCAAAACCATGTATAGCTGTAGAAAAGCCTGCAGTCTTTCCTCTGTCACCCCCTCAGCTTGCTATAGCTGCTTTCCCACTCAGGACCTAGCCTCTCACTGGCTGCCCATTCCTAGGAATAGATTAGAGCAAGTAGTACCTCTGGCATTTGGCAAAGAAAAGACCCTGAGGTGGGCTTTGCCCACCTCAACTCCCTGTTCTGCCCATTGATTCATTCCACTGCCCATCTCTGGCCCTGGAGCCCCAGGGTACCACCGACTGGCTGTCCTCTTCTCATGGTACACCTGCTTTCCCTCCTGCCTCCTAGAACTCCCCTACACTGCTGGTCCTTTGTCAAGTGTGATGGTTGTCAACTTGACAGCATGTGGAATTAGCTACAACCCAAGCAGCTGGGTACACCTGTGGAGGGTTTTTCTTATTTAAACAATTTGAATAATTTAATCCAGATCTTCTGAGGTAAGGTCTACTAATCTGGGCCACACCTTCTGGTAGCAGCCTATATAAAGGACATGGAAGAAGGAAGTTTTTGCTGTTTGCCTGCTTGCCCTCACTCTCACTGGTAACCATCCCTTCATTGGCATTAGAGCCTCTTTCTTTGGGATTCTGGTGCATATGGAAGACAAGGTGAAATATCCAACCTTGTGGACTGAAAGACTACTGGATTCTTGGACCTTCTGTTGGTAGACAACCTGTAAGCCACTCTAAAAAAATAAAATCACTATATGTATGTATATATGTATATATATGTATATATATGTATATATATATAGTGTATATATGGTATATATATATATATATATATATATATATAGTGTGTATATATAGTATGTGTGTATACACACACACACACACACACACACACAGAGTGACTAATACATCAAGTATCACAAACCCTGTTTCTCCATATACTCAACTTAAATCCTGTTAGATACTAGAGCTTAGACAAAGTGTTCTAAGGAGTAGAGATGATTTACCTATAATACCACGGCCCTCTTGGCAGGGGGCAGTGGCTAAATGGACTGATACAGTGTGAGTACTGGTCCCTGTGTAGCTACTCAGTAGCCTCATTTGTAGCCACTTCTGTCTCGTGTTTCCATGTTCTATCTGTCCCTTCTCCCCACCTTCAGAAGCTCTGGCTAGTTTTGAGACTGTGATTACATGAGAACACCTTCATGATATTTTAAAGGGGTATCTGAATCAGTGGTTGAAAAATAAGCCAGAGAGTAGAGCTTATGTGCTCATGTCTGCCGGTTGTTTTTTATCTCCATTAGCCCAGACAGTCAGTGGCACTCCCCGATTAGAGTAGCTGGGCCAAGAATGTCAAAGTTTGAAACTGGGCTCTGTTGCTCAGTGGCTGTGAGAGTAATATGCAAGTTCTTATCCTCTCTGCAATCAGTCGGTGAACTGGGGAAACTCTAGTACCTAGTAGGGGGCTATTGTGAGGGTTGAATCCTTGGCAATATCTTGACAACAGACACACAGAGGTGTGTAGTGTTGGTTGTTCAGCTTTCGAGGTATATTACCATTTCTTGAACTTCCACAGGATGGAGAATGCTCTGAGATTTGCTAGTGGTAATAAAATTTAAATCAAGATACCCACTTGATTGGGTCACAGGGTGCTGGGATATTTGTTAAGCATATTGGAGGTGTGTCTGTGATGTTATTTCCAGATGAAGTTAATAGGAAAGAAAATGTCCCTCCTCTGGAGGAAGAGGACTCACCTAATTGCTTAAGATAGGATCACTGCACACCTTTTGAGTGGGAAGCCACTGGGACCAGAGTCTCCTGTCTGCAGCCCCAGGCTCAAGCTGGCATGTACATTGCCAGACCTCTTGGTCCTCTGGCTTGATGGTTCAGAAGAGACTAATACTATTGGCCCTCCTAGGTCTCAAGCTTGCCAAGTGTAAGTCTTGGGGCTTCTCCATAACTCTGTGAGTCGATGCTTTATAGTAAAAATACAACTTATTGTTCTACTTGTCTAGAGGACACTGGTGAATACAATAGCCAAAGCCACAAAGGCCAGGGGCAGAGCTCGCTTTGATATCTGGCCACATATTTATTTTATCTTTCTATAAAATGAAAGGAAAATCTGGATGGCTTTGTACAACCATTCATAATTACTGAGAGGGAGAAAAATAGACAGCTCATTCTGAGGATAGTGTGTTTGGGGGGAAAAATAATAATTATAAGCGAAATCTGAAGCCCATCCCAGAGCCAGCTGCAACTCCTTGCCAGCCAGCGGAGTTCAAAGAGGGAGACTCCAGCAAGGTCTTCAGGAGAATTACTTAATTTAGAGCATCGGAAACCCAACAATTATTTGCTTAAAAATAGAATTTGCTGAAACAACTCCAGCTTCTTATTCTTCTCACTGCATAATAAAGTAATTAGTAATTTGTGTCACTCTGGTAATGTTTCTCCTTCCAACAATCACCAGCAGTGACACTGCTGCCGTGCTGGGCTCCCACATGTGCACGTGAGCACACGAACACACACACACACACACACACACACACACACACACACACTCACTCACACACTCACACACTGATACACACACCACACACACACACACACAGACACACACACAACACACACACAGACACACAGCACATACACACAATACACACACACACCACACACACCACACACACACACCACACACACCACACACACACACCACACAAACACACACATACACTCACTCACACACACACAACACACACACAACACAGACACACAACACAGACACAACACACACAACACATACATACCACACACACACACACCACACACACAAACACACACACAACACAGACACACAACACACACATCACACACACCACACACACACTCACACACACACACCACACAAACACACACACATACACTCATTCACACACACACAACACAGACACATACCACACACACACACCACACAGACACACACACACACACACACAACACAGACACACAACACACACACTCACAATCACTCACGGGCACTCAGACCTGATCTCTGGAAGAAGCCAGCTAGCACAGTCTCTGTTGTAGCTGTTTAATTGTAAAGTTCCGTGACCTCTATTATTGATCCATTACTCTATGAATAAGATAATCTGTGTGAGGTATGAGGAGTGGAAACTGGGCAGAGAAACAAGCTCTTCAGAGAATGGTGGTTATCTGTGTGTTGCCAACTCTAAATCAAGACTTTATCTAGTAAAGGATTTGTCCCGAAGTGTGGCTTGTATCGCTATTTAATATGATGGTTCTTCTTTACAAAGGTGGGATGATGGCTAATTGGGTTAGAGTCACATAAGCGACAAAACTCTGGGCATGTTTGTGAGGAGGCTTTCAGAGAGGCTTTACTGAGCAGGGAAGGCCAACTTGAGGTGGATGGCACCAGTCTACGGCCTGGGACCCTGGGCGGAATAGACAAGAGGAGGCAGGTTGAGTACCCGGGTTTGTCTCTTCCCTTCCTGACAGGGGTTGCAGTATGAACAGCTGCCATGCTCCTGCCGCTGGGATGAACTGTGAACTGAAAAGAGCTCTTCCTCCCTCCCTCCCTTCTTCCCTTCCTCCCTCCCTCTTTCTCTCCCTCCAACTTTTCCATCATCTTTTCTTCCTTCTTCCCTCCCTCCAGTTTTCCTTCCCTTCCTCCCTTCCTTCCTCCCTCCATCTTTCCTTTCATTCTCCCTCCCTTCCTTCCTCCTTCTCTTTTCTCTCCCTATCATCTTCTCTCCTTCCTCCCTCCCTTCTCCCCTCCCCTCCTCCCTTCCCCTCCTCCCTCCCTCCCTCCCTCCCTCCCTTCTTCCCTCCCATCCTTTTCTTCCTTTGCCACTTCTTGTCATGTACTTTGTCACAGCAGTGAGAGATGTACCTAGTCTAAGAACAAAAAGTAAATCAAAATCACCCCCGTTGGACTATGAAGAATGAATCCACATAAAATGTGGCTGGTTTAAGAAAAATGAGAGCATATTTATAAAGGCAATTTATATGAGCTTTAATACATACAATGTGTCAGATTTATGAGCATTAAGTACAAAACAAATGTTTAGATATTTGAAATAAAGCACTAACATTGGAAAAAGTGTATCCCAAATATCAAAGGTTGTCCAAGCTTAGTCAATAAGGCAATTTACTTTAACAGGTGAGAAAAGAAATTCAAATGATTGGTTGCACCAGAAAGAAATGGTGTTCTAACCAGGGATTTACTGAATATTGGCCCTGCATAGTACTGTGCTGGGACCGTGGCTTGGACTTTGTCCTTTAACTCTGTCAGTTAGGTTTTCAGTAGTTTCTGCTTTAGATATGGCTGGGACTGACTCTTAACTAGTTTCCATCCTTCCCCTTCAAAGCAGGAAATCCAGGTTAGTCTAAGACACCATAGCATGTCGATGGGGGTTTACAGTCTCTAGTCACTCTGGAAGCCAAGGCTTGCCAACTCACTTTTGGCTTAGGAGCTACAAGTGTAGTGGCAGGCCATCAAGAGAAGCTTGCCTAAGTTCCCCTTTAGCTGCAATATGCACCCTTCCTTGTTATCTCTCTTGATTTGTTCCTCTTGCAGGTGCCGTTACTAGCTGATATGGCAATTCAATTTGGCTTTATTGATTATAAAGTAGATTTATAATTTGTAATGACTTATAAAGATCTTAATGACATATTAAAGATATAATGACATTATAAAGCTTATAATGACTAGAAAAGAGAAACTATGTTTAAAAAGATCTTCCTTTTCACTTTTGAAAGTAACAGAAATCAGAAATCATTAAAAAAAAGCACAGCCCTACGTTGTAGGAGAAGAAGGGAATGAATGAGACAGGCCTGGGTTTTCTGGCTACTTTTCTTTTGAGAGAGTCAGCCAAGCTCAGAAGGTGGGGCTAAGGAGCTGGGATGCTGACCACAACTCAGGCAGAAGTGGAGAACCGGGTACCTATCAAGGATGGGGACCCAGAAACAACTCTATGATGTGGGCAAAAGCTACAGATGGTTACCTCATTGGAATACAGGCAAATCAGAGATTGTAGGACAGACATAACGGGAGGTCTCCTGGTCCCTGGAAGGGACCCCCCACTTCAGATCACACCAATCCTGAATTAAGTTATAGTGATGCTGAGTAGTCGTGTCTCCCCCCCCCCCGACAAAGCAAGTATTAAAAAGACAAGATTATCAGGAACTCTGAGTCACCTCCTCCACTAAAATCTCAGCCAAACAAGGTGAATCTGGCAGTTTCATCTTTAATAATTTAGTGTAATAAAATTTTTCCAAGGTACACATAAAGTTTTATGGAGGGAAAGGGTTCATCATAAAGGCATTTACAATATTGTCTCTGAAATTTTCAGAAACAAATGAGTTTGCCAAATGAGGGAGACACATTGTTTTGGAATATCTGGGCCATTACAGCTCTGCAGAAAGCCTTGAGAACTCTGGAGCCACGTGGGGTTTTCCATAGGTGTCTCAAAGGCAGTCCCAGCTGCATGTCCTACAGTGTGGCTTTGCTGCTGTCTCTTAAGGAGCCGGGTTCATACCTTCATCTTTTTGACTATATGACCCCTGAAGCAAAAATTATAAATCAAATATAATTATTATCTTAGACCAGTGAGATTTGATGTGGTTTGTTCTGTACCAAATGATAAATTGGAAGATATGGAAAGATGTTTTAGAAATGTGTACCATGCTTCTAACATGTACAATGTTTATAAACATGTACAATGGGTACAATCCACACACACACACACACACACACACGCGCGCGCGCGCGCGCGCGCACACACACACACACACACACGTACATAACAAAGACGACAAGATTTGTGCCCAAACGTGACGCCAGTTGTGTTGACTGGCCGGCAGGAATACTGGCTTCTCATTTTCTTCTTGTAACTAGCCTAGTTGTTCAGACTCTTATAATGGCTATGGGTTGTTTTACATTCAGAAAGAAATGAAATGAAAGCATATTTGGAAGACAGGCTGAGGACAAATAGGTTCTCATAACACAGCATCACCCGAGAAGACAGAGGTACAGGTTCTGTGAAGGGCTCCGTCGTTCCTGAGACCTTGTGTTTCTCAGGTTTCTGAGAACAGAATGTTGTTGGCAAGACAACCCATCAGTTTTTCCTTTTATTTTTTTCTCACTTACTGCTCTGCACAGGAGGAACGGTTTTCTTGGCTGAGGAGATACTGCACTCGGAGGCTCAGGGCTCTCTGTCCCTCCTTTGGGATAGGGGGATCTGTCTGCTAGGGCAAGACCCCTGGCTGGGAAGGGTTTTGCTGCCTGCCTCCAGCTCTAAGCCTACTACAGAGGGCCAGACCTGCCTTCTGCTCTCTTCCTGCCTTGGGGATCACACACCCCACTTTCAGGGGGCTGCTGAAGTGTGAGAAGTCCATGGAGAATTGGAGTTGGCTTGAATGACAAGTGGAAAAAAAATATTATTTGGCGACTACTGCTGGCCACACTCCCCATGCCTTTCCTTGTGAGCACTAAGGCTGGAATTTCTAACTGTATCTGAAGTCTGTACTTATTTATCAATTAATCCAGACAGCTCAAAAACGGAGAGCAAAACCCAACTAAACAGAAGGGTGAACAGTCATCCGTAATTGTCTTCCAAGTAGAGTGGAGGCTGCAGGCATTCACATGTAGCAGTGAAACTGGAGACAAGTGAGTTTTGATTGTAAAATAAAAGAATATATCATAAGAATTATGGCACAATGTATATCAAAACATTCACAGTGCTAGTCTCTGTATGTTGGGATTATATATGTATTTGTGGTCTTTATACTACTATACACAAACTGTGATTGCTTGTGTAATTAACAACAAAGTCATTAGGATTTACTTAAACGATCATGATTATTTTGTTTATAGATGAAATTATCTTCTGTGCACATGTTCTGAGATCACAGATATCTATGTCCAGCTATTGTCTGTGCTACTTCTCGGACCAGTACAGATCTGCTTCCTTCCCAGCTTCCTAGCAGATGAGACGCCATGTTTTCAAACTAAAATCTCAGGAAAATCGTAAGTCCTGACTCGCAGTTCTTGAAATGAGAATGTTCCCCCATGATATAAGCCCCTGGCATCATTTTATACTCCACAGTGTTGACTGGGTGTATCAGTCAGGGTCTGGGCAGGGGGACAGAAACACAGCTCACAGAGAGAGAGAGAGTGCTGTAGGGTTTAGAGTGCTGGTGAACTGAAAATCTGAGAGAGCTAGAAGCTCAAGAATGGAACTGAGCTAAGCACCGCAGGCTGCCGCTGCCCCCTGCCTGGGGTCAGAGAAGAAAGGGAAAGTGGTGGAAATGCTCAAGGGGGTCTCTGAACAGCCAGAGAGCAGAGGCTCAGCAAAGTGTGCCTTAAGTTTTGACTCTTCATTCACCCCTGTGTCTGCTTGGGTGGTACTAGGGGCTGAACCCAGAACTTGAAGCTTCAACACTAAACAAGTGTTTACCAAGGAAAGCCATCCCAAGATGTTTCACTGGCTACACTGTTTTTTAAAATTATAGTTTTTAGAAGGCATTTAAAAAAAGAAGTGTCCTTGTCCCCAGCATCCAGCTTGACCCAATAATGACATCTGTATGTGACCAAAACCAGGAAATAGATGGAAGCAATCCAATTAATTTGATTGATTACAGACTTAGGTTTGCCTGGTTTTTTTTTTTTTTTTTTTCACATGCTCATTTTTAAATGTCATAATCCTATGACATACAGTCTCAATACAGATAAAGAATTGTCCCCTTACCACAGATGATCCTCTCCTTTATAGCTATGGCCTCTTTCCGTTTTTTTTTTTGTTTGTTTGTTTTTTGTTTTTTGGGTTTTTTTTTTGCCCATAGCAGTCATTGTTTGCTATCCCCATCTCTCTAATTCCTAAATATAATCTGTCTCATCTTAAGGAGTGTGGGATAAATCAAGTCCTTAAGAGAGAGCGAGTAGAATCCTTGCTCCCAGTGCCTCAGCGTATGACCTCATCTGGGGGTAAGGTCTCTAACAGGGAGTTAAAGTACAGGTATTAGGCTGGTCTGTACTGAACTATGTCAGGAATCCTATAAAAAGAAAACATATACACCAACACACACTAACACACGTGCACTCACATCCACACATCCACACACACTCTCACATACATACACATTCTCTCACACACAAACACACACTTGCTCTCTCTCTCACACACATATACACCTACTAACACGCACACGCACACACACGCACACACGTGCACACACACGCATGCACACACACACGCACATACACATGCACACATGCACACGCACACACACGCACACACACGCACGCACATGCGCGCGCACACACACACACACTCACACGCACACACATACACACACACNCACACACACTCACACACATACACACGCACGTACACACGCACACACACTCACGCGCGCACACACGCACACACGCACGTACACACGCACACACACGCACACACACTCACGCGCGTGCACACACACGCACACACACGCACGCACGCACACACACACATGCACACACGCACACACTCATACACACGCACATGCACACACATACACACACACACACTCACACACATACACACGCACACACACGCACACACACGCACGCGCGCAAACACACGCACACACATGCACACACACGCACACACACACACATGCACACATACACACACACACACGCACACCCATGGAAACACAAAACAGAGATCAGAATGATGCTTCACAAACCACAACATCAAGATGGCCAGCAAACTATCAGAAGCCAGAAGAGAGGCCTGAAACAGAAAGCTCAGTGGACACCCTAGTGTTGGACTCCAAACTCTGAACTGCGAGGCAGTACATTTCTGCTGTGTCAGCACCTCCCTAACCCATGGTATTCTGTGGTAGCAACTCTGACAGGCTAATAAGCTAGCACTTCTGTCTAAGTTAATTTTACATAAGTGCCAAAGATCAGTTCATACATTTTCAGAATTTCTCTTGAGTTGATGTCAGTTTGTTCCAACCTGCTACTGAAAGTAAGGGCCATTCTGGAAGAATCTAGAAACTGGAACCATTGTCCTGTGCAGAACCGAGCACTGTTCCTAGGGTGATAATGGCTACTGGAAGTTGCTCCTCCAGTCACCAAGCCCAACTCTAGGACCCCCTGTGCTCTGATGCAATCAGAACCTACCTGGAGAAGCAGAAGGCCAGCTTTACAGTCTTGAGAACAGAAGGACGGGTGTGGGCTGAGACAACTCAATGCTCAACCCCTTCCCAGAGAGAGACCTTGTAGTTTCTTGTATCCAAGGCAGGCTTTGTGCAGCATCCTTTTGGTCCATAAAGCTCTTTAGCTAAGGATATATTTCTGGTCACAGATATTTTATAAACTGACTTTGAGCGACTTGTGCTTATACCTTATTCTCAGTTTTATCTTTTTTTTTTTTTAAAGTACAATATTAAAAACCCATGTGCTGTATTTTGCTTGTGCTGTATTCCCGTGAGTGGGATGACGGCTCTCTCAGGAAGGTTTCTTTATCTGATAATAAAAAAAGTATTGGAAAGTAGGATTTGGCATACAGAAATTTAATTTACTGAAAACAACTTTCCAAGCATATATATGTTCTTTAAATACAGTCAGTTTCTTTTGTGATAATCTGAAAAGCCACCCTTCCCTTCAAAGGAAAAGCAACTTCTTAACTAGGCTTCCAGTGCCAGGGAGGGATTAATTCTCTCAATCATATGCTGGCTCCCTGTGTGGGTTAATTCTTTTGCCTGGTAGCTTGAGATGAGTAAAAATGCTCTCCTTACTCCCAGAACCAGCTCAGTCTCTCCTGCAACCTCTGTGCCCAGTACAGTCCCCAGGCCACCACACCGGCCATCCCAGGTGCTACCACGTGACTGACTCTCGGGTATGACGTTCGGAGCCGAGCAAGGCATGCCTGCTGAAGCCCACACCTTCGTACTGCAGGCTGACCACGCTCCACTGCTGTCTTGGGACAGCTCACTTCTAGTTTTGTCTCTTAGAAACAAACATAAGTGGACTTCCACCCTACCCTGATGATGAATGCAACACAATCTTCTTGCAGAAAAATTTCAAAGCAGCAAAGCTAAAATACAACTGGACATCACACAGCTTAAGCTTATCAGGTAAAAAACGGTCAAATATAAAATGTCCTCCACAGAGGGTGATACTCTTTGGGGAGGTTGTGGACCTTTTAGGAGGCAAGGTCTAGTGAAGGAAGGGTGGGACACTGGAAGGAAGGCCTGAGGTCTATACCTCTACCATATTTCTTGGTGTTTTCTTTCTAGGTCTACTCTGAGGAGTCTCAGACACATACTCTTCAGCACTTTATACCAAAGTGTCCTGGCAATAGTGGACTTTACCCTCTGAAACTGTGAGCTGCAATAAAGCCTTCCCTCTTGATGCTATTTTAGCTAGGTATTTTAACACAGCAGTGAGGAAAGTGACTAATGTACCAGAAAAAGGAATCAAATGTATATGTTTAGGTAGACAACAATGTCTCCCTCTCTATTCTCTAGTGAAAATGTATATTGGGAGAAGTAACAAAAATTTGATGTTCCCCTTTGGGTGCCAGGAAGACTCAAGAATTGCCTCAGTGGCACCCAGTGGGTCCTGATGAAGTAGGCCAGCAAAGCCTAATTCTCCTTCCCTATCTGTCCTCTGAGTCCTCTTCTTCACCAGTTCAGCTTTGACTTGTATCGTGTTCAGGGAAGGAAGGTCTGGGCAACTATAACACCATTGTGAGACCACTTAGAGGAAGCAGAACACCTGGAAGCAGAATGGTGATCTACGGGATTTTATCTGGTTCACAGCTGGAACACAAATCCTACACACGAGAGGACATACATAGTGTGATGAAATCTTCCCCTTACAGATTCCATTTCCTTTCCCCTACCCCCTCACAGTGGCGGGGTGCTGGACCCCCAAGCTGGACCCCAGCTGTCAGTGGGAGGCTCTGGTGGTTCCCTTTCCTCAGTCTTGCATTCCCACAGTGTGTGGCACATTAGCATTTTGGACAGCATTCTCTAGCCATTCCCTGTCACATTCATATGCAGATCTTTTCTTCAGCTGTCAAAACTGGATTGAGACATCCCTTTAGAGGACGCGGGCTCTGCCATCATTTCAAAGAAGAAAGGTGATAATAATTAATTTGAATATTTTTTTAAATATACAAGTTGCTTCCATTCTGCTCAAGCAAAAAGTGATGACAATACCACAGCTGTTGAAGTGAATACTTTGTTATTGGTCCTGGGTCCCAGACTGAGCCCTGCCAGTTACTTGTCCTAGGACCTTCGATATATTAGTTACAATGTCTCGATGCATCTATTCTGTTCTGGGTAAAATAGGAGTAGCACTGACCACTCAGGACCTGGGTAGGACTCGGGAAGAACAGATGTAATGATCACCACACCTGGACAGAAGCAGGTCTCCAAGGCTGGGTGACCCACGGCATTCTTTAAGAAGTTCAACTCTTTGTAAGGAATGGCAAGTCCTGAGTAGCTGGGGTCAGACATGCTAACTTGCATTTTCTGTCAGTTCTTCAACTTTCTTCCAAAGATACCATTATAGTTGGTGTCTGAAATGACCTTGCAGGTTCATGTGTTAAAACATTTGGGACACAGCGAGTGGTTCTGTTTGTGGAAGACACCAAACCTTTAGTAAAACCCAGCTCTGTTTCCAGTCTGGTTTTGTTTCCTGCATCCCTCCATGTGAATAAGAACTTCACACTCCTGCTTCTACCAGGGATCTGCTCTGCCGGGTTTCCTGGCCCAGATGGACTGTAGCTGTGAGTCAAAAGAAATCTTTCCTCTCTTAAGTTATGTCTACCAGGTAATTTTGTTACAGTGTTAACCAAAGTAACACAGATCTAGGGTGAGATGTGGGATTTTCTAACCCTCACAGCCAAGCTTGGACCATAGCAGTAAAGAGGCTTTACTGAGAAGAAAGCCAGATATAGACCAATGCCAGAGGGGGTGCTAAAAATCAAAAGGTGCATAGTATTATGTGAAGCAGCAGAACTGCTGACCTTCTGAGGTCAGCCCCAGGTAGGGTATGAGGAACATAGCTTGAGCCCTGTAATTCCTGACTGATCCTAGGTGCAGGATCCCCAAGCTTCTCTCAACATTGAAATAGGGTGGTCATGACTCTTAGAGCTGTGGTAAAGATGAGAGCGCTTAGAGACATAATTTGGAGAACAAAAATCCCAATATAAGAAGTTAAAAGTGACCAGAATGTGTAGTCTCTTTATAATGAATATGGATGGTTCACACTGGCGTGTCTTCTGTGAGCGCTTCAACTTTTACGTCACTGGGAGGAGGCTTCAGAGAAGATGCAGGTCAGAGAGCTGTGGGAAGGGGAGAGGGCAGGGTGTAATGGGGTAAATATTTTTGTCTAGTATAAAAATATTTGGATGGTGTCAAATACTTACCCTGCACTCAGTCTGCGACAGGTACTCAGTTTAGGAACAATTCAAAGGCATGAATTCAGTGTAGGCATGATAAACAGGGGCATGGCCCCTGCTCTGGAGTTTAAACATCGTTAAGTAAAAAGGTAATATTTAATGCACCTCTTTGTTCCATCTCTGTCATCCTTTTTTTTTTTTTAACAAGCACAGTCTGAGCATCAGCACCACCAGAACCTGCTCCTCTCTCAATAACTGGACTGTTTGTCTTCCTTCCTCTCCCCCTCTATCTCTTCCTCCATCTCTCCCCCCCTCCATCCCTCCCTCCCTCCCCCCCCCTCCTTGTGTATGGTATATGCATGGGTGTGTGTACCTGTGTGTGCGTGTGACTGTGCCATTGCATGTTCCTGTGGAGGAACAGAGACCGATGTGGGTTGCTTCCTCAATTGCTTTCCACAGGGTTTCTCACTAAGCCCCTAAGGGTTGATCACTGGCTGGTCAGGGATGCCCCAGGGTCTTCCTTTCTTTCCCTCCCAGTGGTTGGAATTTAGGAGTATGATGGCATATCCAGCTTTTTATATAGGTGCTGGGGATCCAAGCTTGGGCTGCATGCACTTCACCCATTTAGCCTTTTTCCCAGTGCCTCAAGATTACAGTCAGAGCTCTTCCCCGTCAGCAACTCTTTCGCTATGGAAGCCCCACATGACCCAATACCCACGCTATACTTCCTGCTCCGCTTGTTTTCTTACTTTTTGAATACGTTGCTTTCCTTGTGCTGTGGCAAGATACTCAACAGAAGTGACTTAAGGAAGGTGGGGTCTATTTTGGCTCACAGTTTGAGGATGCAGCTGATCATGGCGGAGACAGTGTAAGGCAGGAGTGTGAGGCAGATGGATGGTCACATTTTATTTGCAGTCAGGAAGCAGAATGAGATGAATGCTGGTACTCAGCTTGCTTTCTCCTTTTTGCAGCCTGGGAATCAGTCCATAGGATAGTGCCACCCACAGGCTGGGAGGGTCTTTCCCCTCCGTTAACCCTTTCCGGAAACATCTTCATAGACAGAGCCGGAAGTGTACCTCTAAGCTAACTCTACAGCCAACCAAACTGACAGTGAAGACTAACCACCACCCTCAGATGACCGTTCCGAGTTTCTTGGGGTTGGCATTAGAAATGACTTTATGGCCACCTATGAATCCAGTGATGATGTCACCCCTAGACGACAAGGACCCTCTTGAGTCTGTTGTCATGGCAACCGCCACACACTCCCTGCGTGCACCTTACCCTCATGCCTCACCCGTGCATGGTGGTGCACGTGATTACATCACGGCCCGAATAAAAGGCAGAGACCCCAACCCCTCAGTCCTTCTCTTCCTCGCTCCCCCCCCCCCATAAACCTCTTCCTGTGGGGCTGTGCTGGCCTGGTGTGATCTGTCTGGATCTTAGCCACCTTCTAACACAGCACTCTGTGGTAGAAAGGAGTGGTGCTGAATGGACTCACCTCCCACTGTAGCAGAGCAGACAGTGAAGGGAAGATTTGCAGCCTAGAGGCAATCCATTAATAACTGTCACTTAGCTTTTAGACATCTCTCCTCTTTTAAAGATGCGAACACTGCATGTCTCTAGCTTCCTTACTAGAACGGTGGTCCCTTTGGATGTCATCCTGACTGGGTTAAGGACTAGCTGGAAAACTGATTAAGGAAGAGTTCTTGAGATGTGTCTGTGAGGATGTGTACAAAAGCGAGGGAGTACTGGGTGGCGGACAGAGTGGGGAAGACCTGTCCTCCTCGTGCAGACATTCCCACTGACAGAGCACAGTGGAAGATGAAGGAAATCGGTGAGTCTGCTCTCTCTACTGAGTTACAGCCTTCCACTCTTCAGAGTCATTAGGATAGTAGGACCTCCAGCTCTGGACCCCAGGACTGCAGAAACTCCCGGGGCTCTCGTGTCTTAAGCTTCTGGATTGACAGCTATACTATACGATTCCCTGGTTTTCTGTCTTTGGTCTTAGAATGAGAAGCAGCATCCCAGAGTCTCCACTCACAAAGGGCCAGCTCCAGGCCCTTTCAGCAACTCTGGCCAGCATCTCTAGTAAGTTCCCTCTCTAATATCCCGTAGACCAACTTATCTAATCTGTTCTCTCTTTGGAGACCCATGGCTCACACACCTGCCATCTTCATTCCCCTGTCACAGTGCCACAGATCTGATGCTCAGCTGCTCTGTCCCTCTCCCACCTGGGATTTAGCTTCCTTGAAGGCAGCATTTTCTGACTTTTCTCTTTACCTCTGACTTTTTCTATTTACATTTCCAGTATTTAGAACTAAGCCTGACATGGCAAGCACTCACTCAAAATTTGATGAGTGAACACGTGCCAATGGCACATTCTGACTCTCTTTCCTAGTTTCATTCACCTTCTCCTACATTAGGTGTTCATCGTCACTGAGGCCACCATTTGTGTATTCTTTCCTAATTATACATCTTCTTTTGGATTATTTGTGTGCGCATGTGTGTGTATGCGTGTATGTAAGCATTGTCCTTATTACCTCATATCCCATCTGTTATCACCATCATTGTCATAACCACCACCACCAATACCATCATCATCATCATCATCATCATCATCATCATCATCATCATCTATTCTTCCTCCCTGTGGAAACAGGGTCTCTTTAAGTAGGTTTAGACTATCTGGCCAGGGAGCTTGAGGGATCCACCCACATCTTCATTTCCTCTTATTGCCATGATAAAACACCTCAGCCAAGTGCAACTTATAGAATAAAGAGTTACGATAGTTTTATACTTCCAGAGGGTCCACGATACTGGAGTGAAGCTATGGTGGCAGAAACAGCTGAGAGCTCATAACTCAAACCGTGAGCATGAACAGAGAAAACTGACTCAAAATGACGTGAGTCTTTTGAAACCTCAAACCCCCCTCCAGTGACATAAGTCCTGCAACAAGGTCCTCCTAATGTCCCCCAAACAGCCCCTAACTAGGGACCAAGCATTTCAATGCCTGAGACTTCTGAGGGGTCTTCTCATTTAAACGACTACAGCTGGTTTCTACCTTCCGAGGGTTAGGATGACAAGCTTCGCTGCCATCTTGGCTCTTTGTACATGGATTCTGGGATCAAACTCAGGCCCTGATGCTTGTGAGGCATAGATTTCAGGGGCCAACCTATCTCCCCAGTTCTCGCCTTTTTATTTTTTAATTAGGATGTAAAGTAACAGGTTTTTTTATGACATCTACATTCTTTGTTTTGGTTGACCTTCTACTTCTCCATCTCTCTTCCCACTTGTGCTCCTCCACTCCCAGCATTCCCTGTTCCACATTCTTATCACGTGTCTTGCTCCTTAAAGCCTGTTCTTCTGTGATAGTCTTCTGTCCTAGACCCATATCCACTCCCACATCGATGCACATATTTAAAAATTGGATGAAAGGGTCCACATACGTGAAAAAGTATGCAGTATCATGTCTCCCTCAGCCTGAGTTACATCACTTGCTATTATATTTTCCAGCTCTGACTATCTCCTACACATTTCATAATTGCATTTGTCTTTAATAAAGTTCCATGCATTTGTTTTGAGACAGGTCTCTCTCTATAGCCTAAGCTAGCCTAAGACTTTCTTCCTCCTGCCAGAATTGAAGTCATGTGACATTACTCCTGACTGCATCCTCTTCTTCTACTGGTTTGTCTGGTTTGGTTCCAGGTCTGTGCACTTTGATCCATGCCCTAAATCCCCTTGATCTTCTCCTTTATTTTCATTATCTCAATCAGGAAAGAAAACCCCTGCATGAACTCTTTTGTTTCTTTTAAAAACTGCATTTGCAACATAGCCTATTAATAGAGAAGGAGAAAGGTGAGCCAACAGGGTAGGTGTCACTGTCACCATTCATTCATCCTCAAAGGTGGACAGGAGGACACACACACACACACACACACACACACACACACACACACACACACACACTGGAATTCTCTGTGCCTTGTTATCTTGTTCTCATTCTCTGGGATGAGCAACCCAAACATTCTATATTCTTCTTCTATCATGCCCTTCCCACTCAGCATCTGGTCTTGAAACTGTGCTGTTGTGTACGACAGTCATTAAGACGTGTGTCTGTTTGCATTCATACTCATTAAAACAAGAGAATACACCCAGTTCAGTTCCTTACCGCCCTGGACACATTCTAAAAGCTTAGCAGGTGCAAGCAGTGGAGGCTTCTTTGCTGGACGGTACAGAGATGGATTATTTCCATCAGGGTATAAGTTCTACTGGACAGTATTGGTCTAGAATCATTCAAGACAATTCGAACTATCAAAAGGAATGTGTTCAATTTCTTATCAGTAAGGAACTGGCTTCTGTCCCCTGCTATGTAAGAGATGATGTTTCTCATCCAGGGATCTGTGTCCTGCAATCTTCCTCCTTTTCTTTCTACTCTTTTCTTAGGGACTGTTAGTATATGTGATAATGTTTTTTTCTGGGTATAAAAATTTTGTTTTCATTAGGTCACATATTACAGCATTGAAGCCAACAAAACATACAGAATAAAATCCAAAATCATCCAGCAGGGAACCATTGTGTTCCATGTACCCCATCCACCAGCTCCATCTCCATCCCCCAGCTTCTATCTCATTCCCCCAGCTCCCATCCCACCACCCAGCTCCCACCTCCCAACTCCCATCCCACCCCCAGCTCCCACCCCCTCCCCCAGCTCCCACCCCACCTCCCACCCTACCTCCTAGCTCCTACCTCATCCCCCAGCTCCCACCCCATCCTCCAGTTCCTACCCCATCCTCCAGTT
>NC_034591.1:51449126-51456309 GCF_900095145.1 Mus pahari
CCTAGCTCCCACCCCATCCCCCAGCTCCCACCCTATCCTCCAGTTCTCACCCCATTCTCCAGCTCCTACTCTATCTCACAGATACCACCCTACCTCCCTGTTCTACCTTTGCAGCCTATGTACCATTTACATGCCTAGTGCCTGCAAAGGTCAGAATCAGGTGTTGGATCTCATGGAACTGGAGATATAGACAGTTGTGAGCTGTCATGTGGGTACTTGGAACTGAGCTCAGGTCCTCTACAAGAGCAGCCAGTGCTCTTAACCACTGCGCTGTTTCTTCAGGCCCTGCCACCAAGTTCTTCTAAAGCAATTATCTGTGTTTCTTACTTCGCTTCCTTGATTTCCTATCCTTCAAGCTATGCTGACCTACTGTCCATACTTTTATTGACATTAAATGGCCTTCCCCAAGGTAACCAGTGGTCTGATAGAGGTTTTTCAGTTTTTGTCTTACTTGATTTCTCTGCTGCTCTTGTTGCTAACTAGTACTGCTTCTGAATGGAGGATTCTCTTCTCCTGCTGCAGACACTGCACACTCCACCCACACCCACAGTCCCAGCCTCTGCCAGTATCAACTACATTCATGTTGCTTTCACTCACTGTCACCTGTGGAACGACAGATGTCTACACAGAGGCTCAGTGTGTGCATTCACTTATCACAGTCCAAATTAAAACCAGGGGCTGAGAAGATGACTCAGTGTGCAAAGTACTTACTGTACAAGTATGAGGAGCTGGAGTTCAGATCACCAGCACCACACAAAAGCTAGGTGTGGCACATGCTTGCAATCTCAGGGCTGGAGGATGAAAATCCTTTGGACTCACTGGCCAACTGGTCTACCCAATGAGAGCTCCAGTTACAGTGAGAGACCGTGTCTCAAAAAATTAAGTGGAGAGTCATTGAGGAAGACACCCAACATTGATTCTTGACCTACACATTGCATGCATGCACACGCAAACACACACACACACCCTTAACATGTCTGAGAGAGTAAACTGACAACCGGTGGACAGCCTTTTGCTGACTCACATCTAATTTCCTGCGTTTCCATGGGTAGCACTACAATCCAGTCAGTTTCCTCGTAAGAAAACATGGGGTCATTCTTGAGATCACTTCTCACCATGCGTGCTGAATCAAATACAAATTCCCGTTGACCTCATTTTATTTATTTTCCAGGCTACTCTCTGTCGTTACTGCTGCCCTCCAACGCAGCCCCAATCATGCTGCCAAACCTGTAAAGCCTACTTATTGGTCTCTTGGCTAGTCTATGGCCTTTCCAAATTGTTTTCTATACTCTGGGGTTGCTGGGGAGCTGGGGAGCTGGCCCAGTGGGGAAGAGAGCACTGCTCTTAAGGAGGACCTGTGTTCAGGTCACTGCACTCATGTAGGGTGGCTCACAGCTGCCTGTAACTCTAGCTCCAGGTATATCCAAAGCCTTGTTCTGGTCTCTAGAGGCAACGCATGTGCACATCCCCCTATACAGATACAAACAATTAAAAAAAAATCACTTAAACCATGTGACTCCTGACCACAAACCTATCTCTTATTTAAAACTCTTGAAAACGTTCCTTTTCCTCCTAGGAGTAGAGGAAGTAAACCAGGTTCGTTGTCATGATCTGGAGGCCTGGCATGGTGCTCTGAGCTCAGCCTCTTCCCCCATGGTTGTCTGTACTATCTAGTTCGCTCTCCACCCAACTGCCAACCTGGAACTTAGCTCTGTCCTGCTATATATCCTTCCCTCTGTCTGGAAAATGGTCCTCTTTCCCTAGCCTGGCTATCCCACACCAGTCCTCAGATGGCTGCTGAAGCATCACTTCTCAGCAGAGGCAACCCCTCCCAGGCAAGCACTCGCTCTTCAGCTGTGCTGTGAAGTAGGAACTCCATCATCCTTCTCCTGCCACTTTGTATCATGCATCCATGCTAGTGATCTCTTTAAAAATTAATGTGTATTTTCTCTATTTCACTAAAAGCTCCCACAGTGTGTGGATGATATGAGATTCTGTTCTCAGTTGTATCCCCTGGGCTTTGCATATTGTCTGACACTAAGAAAGTATAAACCATACTTGAACACATCATAATACACGTTACAGAGCAAATGCCTAGAGTGTAGACATAGAAAAGATAGATAATTAGGGTGGTCAGAAAAGCTACCCGGAGGAGGAGACACTGAATCCTGGGCAGCCACGGTAGACATGTCCATTTGGCACAGGGCTTACTACGAGCAAGGGCTATGAAGCAGAAAGAGCTGATTCTTAGGAAAGTGGGAGCTGAGTAGGCTGCAGGACAGTGGGTTGGCGATAGTCCTGATCTGGGGAATCAGGCAAGGACCAGGTCATTGAGGGTTTACTCATCCTGAGAATGTAGTTTTATTTTATTTGTGGTACAAAGAGAAGTCGCTACAGAGGCTTTGTGTATACGTGTGTATGTGGGCATACACATGTGTCGACAAACATGTAGAAGCTCAAAGTTGCTATCTGGTGTCTGCCTTGATTACTCTGTACTTCAGTAAGGCTCAGGCTATAGATGTCACTTTTATTTCCTCAGATGAAGGGATGAGATGAGATGCCCTTAAGCTGTATGAAACATGCCCTGGGTTGAGCCCAGAGCATTCCCTTCTCTGTTCCAACTATCCTTAGACCTAGGCCTGGAAGCTTCTAGCCTCTGTACAATCTAATCTTCCGAGCTGATTGATTCAATCTGGCTTTTCTCAGCTTCTAACTGAATTGCTCTGCCTGGCCTCATACTAATAACTCTGGTAATCTGTCCTGATCTTCCAGCTCCTTCTCACTCTCTGGCTCATTCTGCCTTCAGCTGTGTCTAGCTTGTCCTCTCTGTCACCTGTCTCTGTAAAAATGCCACACCCACCTACCCTCCACAACACCAAAACCTTTGCTCATTCCCCGCTCTTAAGTAGCCTCTCTTCCTCTGCTGTTCTCATGTGAGTTGGTCATATCCTAGCTCTAACTCATTCTGTCAGATCTTTCTCTGATTTGTCACTTTATCTGCTCCTCAATTAGATATCACCTTAGAACATGGTTGCCTGCTGATCTGGATGGAGACCTCTCAGTTATCTCTCGAGAATCATGTCTGCCTGTGCACCTCCATGCTTCCTGTCACAATGATAATAGACTAAAGCTCTAAATGTAAGCAAGCCCCAATTCAATGTTTTCTTTTGTGAGAGCTGAGGTGGTCATGGTACCCCGTACAACACTAGAAACCCTAACCAAGAGAAAGCCAAGCTGTAAAATGGAGTCAACTTAGATGATCTCTTCTGCATCCTGTAGACTGTAACACAAAAGAGCAATTTTATTAATACAGTGTTTGAATAAAAGTAAAATAGCAATTTGTGTGCTCAACATCATTAACCACCAAGGAAATACTAATCACATTCACACATACACATATACATATACATGCATTACGTGTACCAACATTCATATGCATAAACACATGAACACACTTTGCTTATCCATTTATTAATTAATAGACAAATGAGTTATTTTTATCATTTGACTATTACATACGATGCTTTTATTTGACACACATGAACAAATGCCTGTCCAAATTCTTGCTTCCAAACCTTTTGCTGTCATACAGTAATTCTTTGTTTAATTTTGTGAGGCTCTGCCGCTCCTAACAGGTGCACCATTTAATCTCCCCACCACCAGCACACAGCATCCAATCTCCCCAGGTCTATGCCAGCCCTTAATTTTCTGTCTCGTCTATACCAGCCACCCTACTGAGTATCTGCAGGAATCTATGTTTACTCATACAGTCTCAGCTACATAGTTTATAAGTATCAGAGATCCCTGAAATGCCTTTGGTTTTAGAACCTGCAGATTTGACTTCTACATCACACACTTGATATTCCTGACTGGCCAGTGTACAGTGGAGCTGGGGCACGAGGCCAAACCAGCTAAGGCTGATCAGGTTGATGGTGTGAGATGCCAGAGGAGGTAAAAAAGGATAGCAACTGCACACAGATCAGTGTTTGAGTCTTCCTGATCAAGGTTGCTATCCTTTTTTACCTCCTCTGGGGAGAAGCGCATGGGTACTTTCCCCCAAAGGATCCACAAAGTCAGGGGCCCATCTGGTCCTGTGTGATCACAGTGCTCAGACCACAGCTAGGGCTTGGAGGTCCGAGACCTCAGTGGCATGACTCTTGATGCATCAGTTCTAGAAGCACTCAAGAGCCTTTGCCATGTCTCCAGCTTCTGGGGAAGCTCTATCCAGTGCCATTTGAAGTATTGCTCTTATCATGGCTCCACCATTCAGATGCAAAACTCTTACAGGTCATATTGTGATTGGCAATGGTGGCTCTTTAGACAAGCAAAGTCTCAAGGTCTAAGTGCCTGGGAGGATCTCTGAGATCCTTTCCCGGCTCCTTTCCACAGCATTAGAGCAGTAACCCAGGGAGGCAGGTGCAAGGAACAGACAGGTCAGTGTTTCCTCCCTCTGCAGCAGATATTCATAAACCACTCGGACCATCCAAGGAGTTCAAGACAGCTCTTACTTCTGCTTGTGTGAACTGAACATGTGTTTTCCACTTCCAAGTCCCCATACCCCCCAGCAAAAGGTACCTCATGAGAGGGATTCTTTAGCTTGCACAGAGCAGGCAGAGTCTGATCTTATGAGGCACAAGCTCTCCTTGCACTGATGCCTAGACAGCTCATCCTTATCTTCTGGATTAAGGAAAAAAATAGCTTGGAATATTCTCAGTATTATTTACTATCGGGGGGGGGGGAAACACAAGCCAAAAGCACAATGAGTCTGGGCAGTCAGAGGCCGATGGATCTCTGAATTTGAGGACAGCTTGGTCTACAAACAGAGTTCTAGGACAGCCAGGGCAACACAGAGAAACCTGTCTCAAAACAAAACAGAACAAATAAACAAATAAATAAATACCTTACTCCCCCCCCCCAAAACAAAACAAATAGAACAAAGCAGCAAGCAGAATGAGATGCCATTTGACACCTCTCAGGATGGCTCTGAAGTAGCAACGGAACTTCAGAAAGTAGTAAACAGGGCGAGGATGTGGTGAAACTGGAACCTTCCTTCATCACGGGAACAGATAGTGAGGCGGCTGCTGGGATAAAGAACCTGGCAGGTCCACTCCTAGGCTGAGGGCAGGAGCTTCAAGAGACATCTGCACAACAGTGGTCATACAGCGTTGTTCACAATCCAGGGGTCCACTGAAACCCAAAAGAATGAGCAAACTGTGCTGTGTATGCACAGTGGAATATTATTCTCCCATAAAAGGGGTGGGTAACATTTGATATGAGCTGCGACATATAGATTTTGAAAACGTCAGCTGTAATAGACACGAAAGGGTACGAATCTGTTTATACTTCTTTGAGGTATACTTCCTAGGATAGGAAAAGTCACAGACAGAAAGAACAGGATGGGACTGGAGAACTAATTCTCTAATAAGTATGGAATTTTTGTTGAAAATGCTGAAAGCATTTAAGTGTCAATAACGGTGATAAAATCTGTATTTGTTTAGTGTTACTCAATTCTATAGCTCTAAGTGATTAAAATGAGAACAACAAACTGTTGGCGAATGGAAAATGGCTCAGTGAGTAAAGCCTTCTGTTGCCCAACCTGGCCACTGGAGTTTGGTGCCCGGAAGGTACATGGAAGGAGAGAATCAACTTCCACAGATTGTCTTCTGACCTGCACATGAGTACCATGGTATGTGAACACACACGCGTATTAATAAAGAAAATATAATAGAAATTAAAAAATATTATTCATCTCACCACAAAACCAAATACTAGAATAAAGAAATCCTCTGGGATGTTAGGACATAAGCATGGGGGAAGGTATCTGTCTTAGTTAGGGTTTTACCACTGTGAGCAGACACCATGACCAAGGCATCTCTCATAAGGGCAGCATTTAATTGGGGCTGGCTTATAGGTTCAGATGTTCAGTCTGTTACCATCAAGGTGGGAACATGGCAGTGTCTGGGCAGGCATGGTGCAGGCAGAGCTGCTGAGAGTTCTACATCTTCATTTGAAAGCTGCTAGCAGAAGACTGACTTCCAGGCAGCTAGGATGAAGGTCTTACAACCCACACCCACAGTGACACACCTACTCCAGCAAGGACACACCTCCTAATAGTGCCACTCCCTGGGCTGAGCATATACAAACCATCACAGTGTCAAGATTGGGTGGATCCTGCTGTCTTCACCATGTACTGCCCATCAGCTCTAGCGGTACTCTGGTTGGAATGATGCAACCAGGAAGAGTAGGAATGTTAGAATAACGAGCTCCTTGTTGGCCTTAGCTAGTGGCTATAAGGTGACATGATATCATGTAGGAATTAGTATCATGATAGGATTTCAATCTATAAACCAGCTCTATATACAAGGCCTGAGGGTATAGCTTACAACTGCCCCACACTAGCTGTAGACGACTTACAGTCTTATTTTAGAAGAGAAAGCCTCAATGCAGAGGGAGATAAGTTCTAGCATCCACGCCTCCCGACCCGCTTAAAAAGATTGGCCTTCCTGATTGCTTTTCCTTCAGAAGCCACCCTCAGAGGAACAAAACTCAAGTCATTTAAAGGTTAGCCCCATTTGTACTGTGTTAAGTTTGTGTACTGATGGGGGCTGGAAAAATAAACGGGAGATAGACAGCCCCCTAATTAAAACAACTGTAGAGACCAAAGTCTAATTATACCTTTGTTTCCTGAAACCTGGAGAGGACTCTGACACGTGTCAGAGATGGTGGCTTCCAATGCATCTTGGGACAGTCACCCTACTATATCAAGCTATTTCCTCTGAGATCAAACAGTCACTCCTCAAGAGAGGTGGAAAGCTAACAAAACTCGCAAATCCTGTGAATCTCATTAAGTTATGAGATTCACAGGGTCCCTCCTTAAGGCTGTATAGACTATGAACCATGGCTGGCTGGGTAGAGGAGACTCTTCAAGGGAGGTGTCTGCAAATTGTGAAAGGAACTTCTGGAGGCTCAGCAGTCAAACTTTTGGGACTGCGTTCCACCCTGCCAATGGGCACGGTGTATGGGGAGGTGAAAAGCAGGGAGCTTGAGTGCTCTTACCCCAAGCTGCTGCAGTTGGGTGCTGGGCTTCAGGGAACCATAGAGACACTGCTCTGGTGGTGGGAAAACACAGTCTGAGATGTGTGTGTGTGTGTGTGTGTGTGTGTGTGTATGTGTGTGTGTGTGT
>NC_034591.1:51456321-51480439 GCF_900095145.1 Mus pahari
TGTGTGTGTGTGTGTGTGTGTGTGTGTGTGTGTGTGTGTATGTGAAGTTGGTATACATCCATTTTCTACAATGAACAACCAATACAGAGTTTCGAACCAAGGGCTGTCTCTTTCATCGAGAACTAACATGGGGAGCATGGAGGACTTCGCCTACAGAGCCGCTGCCTAAATCTCCCATAGGAGGCCCATTTGCACCCCCAGACAACTGCTGCTACTTTCATGATGAGCTAAGCCAGAACTCCCAGCTTACCCTCCCCCTAGCCCAGGCTGGGGCCCAGGGCTAGTCGCCATCCTTAGCCCATGACCCACTCTGCTCTCAGCTCCTTGCAGCTCAAAAGCCCCTGAATGTCCAGGATTTTAACTGAGTGCCGGGTCCTGGCCTCATTGCAAGCCCATGGACCCCAGACACCATTCCTGACTTCTCTGTCACCAGGACCAACTGCTGAATCAGGACACACAATCTCCCGTTACTGTTCCCTGGTACTTCCTCATTGTCTAGATTATTCTCCACAGACATCCAACTTAATCCACTTCATGAAAACTCTAGTGGACAAGAGAAAGACAAACCTGCCTGCTTGTTAAAAGAGAAAGTGACAGATATTCTTAGTTGTTGACTTGGCATATCTGGGAAAAGGGAATCTATGAAGAACTGCCTCCATCGGAGTGTACTGCAGCCTTGTTCTAGGGCCTTTCTTGATGACCAGTTGCTGTAGGAAGGCCCAGCCCACTGTGGGTGATACCATCCCTAGGCAGGTATCCTGGGATACAAAAGAAAGGCAGGGGTATATGAGCTTGAGAACAATCCAGTAATCCACCATCTCTGCTTCAGTGCCTGCCTCCAGCTTTCTGCTTGAGTTCCTGCCCCGATACCTCTCCAAGATGCATTGTGACCTGGAAGTGTACCTTTCCTCTTCCAAGTCATGGTGTTTCTCATAGCAACAGATAGCAAATTAGAACATGGAACTGAGTTCATACTTGAATGTGAGTAACTGTTTTCACAACACTGCTATGTGGATATTTTATATTTGGTCATTGTAGCTTGATAACTCGCATGGGTGGATATTGTTTACCATCTATCTGTCTGTCCATCTATCCATTTATCATCATTATCATCTATCTATCTATCCATCTATCTATCTATCTATCTATCTATCTATCTATCTATCTATCTACCTACCTATCTATCTAATTTTACAAATATTTTAAATGTTGCATCTTTAGATAAGACACTGTAATAGCTGCAGCCATTCTAAATGCACCTTCAAAGTATGTCACAGTCAGTGCTGAACTATAGGCATGGGATGAGGTGATACATTTTGCTTCATTGGATAGCTATCGGTAGCTAGCTGTGTACATTCATCCACATTTGTTAGATGAAATGAACTCTGGACTTTGGATGACCCTGTCATCCTCCTCTATTAAGATGGACTCTGCAGGAGAGTGGACCCCGAGTGCCCGGGACAGTACCACACATAAGGAGGGAACACTGTAAAAGCCAGCGGAGTAGAGAAATAAAGGCCCCGTTTGAGCAGAGTGATGTGGAAGCTCTTTCATGCGCATGCTGGCAGATTCTAGAATTACATGAGAATCGAGGACTCTGCACGGTCTTTTTATTCTAGATCCTTCCAGATATCCCTCCTCTGACGAGTCCCAGCTCCCTCCGCAGTCTCCCACTCCTTCCCCGACAGATATTCTGTTTTTTTGTTCCTCCTTATGATCTCCCATTTCCCCATACCATCTGAAGTTCAATTCCATCCCCTCTCACCTGGCCTTGCCTCTAAACCTGTCTCTATAGTACCCATCAGTGACCTGGGAACTGCTGAATGCAGTGACGGTGCTTGTTCCTCATCTCCTCCCACACGGTGCTGCTCTCCCTCCCCCCTAAGCTTCCCCACCTGTAGACCAGCAGAAGGCCACACCATCCCCAGCTGACCTCCTGCCCTGAACTCTGGACTTATTTTACCCACAGAGGCCAGAGGCATCCCCCTGGAGCTGGAGGTATGGATAGTTGCGAGTCACTGGACACGGACGCTGAGCACTGAACTTAGGTCCTCTGCGGGAGCAGACATTTTTTACAGCTGCAGGTCCCTCTCTGGTTTCTTCAAGCTGGACTGCGTAGGACTCAGTCCTTGGTTCTCTACTCCATGCACTTTCTGGGGAACAGAAATCCTGGGGAATGGAAACCCACCTGCATAGCACCCACTGCCATATTGCTAGGTCCAGCCAGGCTCTTCTAGAATCCAGGTTCATCTCCAGGGGTCACTTAGATGACCAGTTCTTTCTTGTCAGACACTAGTTACCTTGTTGGTGCAAAAGCAAACCTTGTAGTTTTACTTTTCAGTTGCTGGCCTCCAAAACCACTGCTCCATCGCATTCTCTTACCCCCTGCCGCCAGCTCCTGTACCCTGCCCATTAGAATGTCCCGTTGGCTCTATGCCCAAAGCAGAGCCAAACCAGATCATTTCTTATCACCAGCACACAGACCTTAATTGCTTTGATCTAAGCCCTATTCTTCCCCGAACCACAGCAATGGCCTCCCAAGAGGCAGAGCAGAGAGAGCCATCCTGGCAAGACTTGAGTCCTTGTGCAGTGGGTCCTCACTGTAGGGGTTTTTAACCCAGCAACTTAAAAGGCTACCACCAGCTGCTTGCCCACCCCACTTAGCCTGTCCCCACTGCATCTTCCCCTTGGTTCATGGCTTGGTTCGCTGCAGCCACATCCAAGTCTTGGCTGTTCATTCCCAAACGGAGGACGTTTAAACCATGCTTCCTGTGTCAAGCACCGGATTATGGATGCTCTCAGCTTTGGGGTTACTGTCTCTGTAACTGCTCATCACCTTTGACATTGCAATGTGAAACAGAGAGAATAATCTATGAATAAACAGGGCTATATTCTAATATATATACATATACACACACACACATATTTCTGAACATAGACATTTTAATCTTATAGCAACCCTTTTCAGATATTTTTTTTGTCTCTCAAAACTAGAAAAAAAGGTCTAAGCTGGTAGTCACTGTATTAATTAGCTTCCCAGTACTGTAATAAAAAGAACTAATACAATCAAGTTATAAAGTGAGGATTTCTGTTCTGGCTCACATTATTAGGGTTCCAGTCTATAGTTGGTTGGCTTTGTGGCTGTTAGGCCTAGATGATGATGGACATATGTGGTACAGCAAAGTGACTCATGTCATGTTGGAGAAGGGAAGGGGAGAAAGAGAATGGCCCCAGGGACTCACTACTCACTTGGTTCATGCCTCCAGTGAACCAAGGGATTCCTTCAAAGCACTATTTCTTAAGTGTTTCTTTACCTTCCATTATAGCCGTGCTCGAGGTCTGCCAGCTTGTGAGACCTGGGACTTTATGGGCCATTCACAATCTAAACTTCAACAGTCCTGATCTGGCCTGGACTACCATGTGCTGTCACCTGCTCTTTTCCATAAGGGAATCCCCCTGCAGATACTGTGATTGCTACCTTACTTTCCATCTGGTTGGCTTTCACATCTTGATGCATCCCATCCTGACCTCCTTAGAGAATCTTGTCCGGCTCTCTCCCTCTCCTCCCTCATTACCCCCCAGCTTCTTGACTCCCACTCCCTTTTAGATTTGTTACACATATCTTCACTTTTGTGTATAGATGAGTTCTCCTTTCTTTGTCTCCCCTGGAACAGAGGCGCCTCAGGGCAGGGCTGCTTGTTTTCTTGGCTCCTTACTTGGAGTGGGCCTTGTGACATATAGGTACTCATCACTTTCCCATTGGCTGGTTACTATGAGAGCCTTTCATTAGTGGTGATTCTAAGACGATAGGATTTTGCTTTAGTATACATACCACAGAGTTAGGGGCACTCAGGGGTGATGCCCTGATCTACCTAGACCTTCATGGGAAAGGTAACATCTGAGTTGGAGGGTAATCCTGGAATGGAGAGGGGGTACACAGAAGGTGGTCCAGGCAGAAAGAAGATCCTGTGTATGCTGGTTTGGGGTTTGAAGAACGTGGGAGGCCTGAGATCTGGCTGTAGGATAGTGTGTCTGGGAGGGAACTGATACGGTAGATGTGAAGAAGTCAGAGTCATAAGGGTGGATTGCTATGAATAGCATGCTGAGCCAACATGCCTGTAGATTTTGGGGGCAGTCTTCTTGCACACAAAGGCTGTACCTGTTCCTGCTATATTGTGACTACCCAGGAGCTGTGAGAATTGCAACCCGGTATCATCCTTCAACGCTTTCCTCAAAGCTGTCTACCATAAAACCCATGAGCAAGTACCAGGAGCTGGGTGTGACCACCGTACCCTGGTCAGCAGGGTACCCAGAGACCGCTGGTGATAGCCAGTTGCTTCGTGTGCTCCTTGGTCATCAGATCCCTTGTATGGACAACATATGCTGGATTGGATCTGCAGAATGCCTTTCAAGCAGAGGCCTGAAAGGGTCATCTTCTCTCCTGTCCAGGTGGATGGCAGAGACTCAAGGAGCTCAGGAAGGCTCTCTCTGCCCTTCTGGGGCAAGGCATTATGCAGGAGGCACCATCAGGTGATAGCATGCTTCAGGCCCAGGGAAGAAAGGCAGAGAGAGGCAGAGAGAGCTCTTTGAGCAGCAGCAAGTCAGGGAATTTTCCTCCCGGAGAAACGGGACTCTGGAGGGGAGAGAGGCCAATTATGATAAGGATGGCTGGGAAGACTTCCTGGACGTGGTGGCATGTTGTGCCTCTTGCAGTGATGCCAGTAGATGGGAGGCAACCCCACACCAGGAACCTGTGGACGCTTGCGCAAATAGCTTGCAGATTAGCATCAACTCCAGCACTCTGCTAATTACATCAATAATGATCACTCCACAGCTAGCCAAAAAACTCGGGCCCTAGCAGATGTTGTCAGATGTAGCCATTTTGTCCTATAATCTTTAAATAATCTTTTCATGAAGTCCCATCTGAAGGAGAGACCTAATCCATCCTCCCCCGTAGGAAGGGAATTATCTTTCTGATGGTATAAAATAATCCTTTTAGGTGACATGAAACCAGCTCCCGGGCTAAATCTCCTTTTCTTCCTCCCCCTCAGGTGCCATCATTGCTGTTAAGAACTGCATTTAGGCAATAAATGGGAAGGCTGGAGGGGTTATGCTGAGCGTCAAACAGTGTTATGTTGGAGCCCGATTCTCCTAAAAGGAAAGTGTGGGTTTATCTCTGACTCCCAGCTAGAGGGGAGCCTCCATTTCCCATGCCCGCTGGATTTTGCCCTTAGAGGCCTTTTAAGGGCAGTGAGAGGGAGGGAGCGGGAGCAATTAAAGGCAGCCCAGGTGGAGAGAGCCCTGGAATCCAAAGGGACTACTTCTGGTCAAGAAGCAGGGTTAATCTCCTTATTGCAGGCATTCAGGGTTGGGGAGGGGGCTCAGTAACAACTCTATGTTCAAGTTCTAACCTGACCGTTTATTAATGATGTGGTGTGGAGGCCCCGTGTGATTTCACCTTTCAAACGTCTAAAGCGGGAGTCACGTTGGAAATGTTCTGTCTTCTGAGATGCATGCGGGGAGATCTACATGCATCTGTAGTCTATAGCTCAAGAGCTGCAGGGAATGGATGCGAGTTAAGAAGTGCAGAGGCTCTGGATCCTCTTCCTGCTGCACACACTTCGCTTTGGAAGACAGCACTGTTGACGAGTCTAGCTAGAGCTCGTGTTCTTTCTCCCATCCTATCCTGCAAACGTGTGCCTACTGCTCTCTCTCTTTATGTCAAATATTATCCGGTCTAGCGTTCCATTTCCTGGAGCAGAATTTTTTTACTTATTTACTTTATTCGTTTTGTTGATGTAATGAATGCTTGCCTTCATGGATATTTGTGCATCACATATATGCAGTGCCCATGGAGGCCGGACAGGGGGTCAGATCCCTGGAACTGGAATGACAAATGATCATTATTTGCCATGCGGGTATTAAGAAGGAAATGAACCTGGGTCCTCTGGAAGAGCAACAGTTTCTTAACCTCTGAGCACCATACAGGACTACCTAAAGCACACTATTTAATCAAGCTCACACTACCTAGTGCTAAGTGACATACTAGAGATTTGAACAGGAAATGTTGAGGGAGACCTTAAGGAACTGAAAGACTTATGAGGGAGACAAGCCTGAACCCCCACCCCTCCCGCCCAAGCAGACACAATGCCATATGGCAAGCCTTGGAAAAGTGATTTGCACTAAGTATAAAGGAGGCTGATATTCATAATTAGAGTTATTTTTACCTTTCCTGGGAGAAGGCAGGGAGGAGGCAGATAGGCTATAGAGAGGGGATGAGGAATACTGAGATAGCTCAATTGGAGAGGAGATGGTTAGTTGTATGTGGATGTGTGTGTGTGTGTGTGTGTGTGTGTGTGAATACACAGTACACTCCCACTCTGACATGCAGCTGCTGTTCCACTCTGTGTGTGAGGGTGGGATGGAGACTCAGACAGTGGGAGGAGAGAGGCTCAAGAGTAGCAGAAGCCAGAAGGCAAAGACAACTGGAGACTGCTAGGAGTTAAGCTTTATCCCAGAGCTCTGCAGAAATCCTTCTAAACAGAGGAGTGACATGATCAGATTTTAGAAAGATAAATCTGGTGGTGGGGTGCAGCATGGGCGGGAGGGAGTTGTGGGGAGTGGGGAGCCCTGTTCTGCAAAGATTGTGATAATCCAGGAGAGGGGAGACCAGGGTCTGAGTGAGGGCAGGTGCGTGGGAATGAGGGCAAAGTGGATTAGGGAGATTTAGAGAGGACAATCAGCCTGGGGACTGATTGAAGGCGAAGGAGTGGAGGCAGGGGAGTGGAAAGCTGCCCTAAGGCTTCTGGTTGGGTGACAGGGTATGTGATGTGGTGCTAATCAGGGATCAGAGGAGGATTGAATTAGGATCCTTTGCATTTGAGGATTTCTGGGAAGAGGGGTCCAGTTGGAGGCTGAAAATGGATTTAAAGCTTAGGAGAGAGAGGCACATTTATTCATTGTGTATGTGTGAAGTGTTGATGTGGTAAACAAGTTCCTAACAGCGAATCTAACGAGCAGAATCTCAACTTTTGTGGAGGAATCTTTCCCAGCGAGGGAGAACAATCAATAAAATCAAAATAGAACAAGATCATGAGATAGATGCCTTAGAGAGGGGCTCAGGAACAATAGTCTTGGGAAGGGAACATTTGAAACTGATATCCGAAGTCATGACAAAGCGCCAGCCACATGAAAGCCCCGGGAAGGGCATCTCAGGCAGAGGGAACAGCACGTGCAGAGGCTTTGTGGGAAGGGCAAGCTTAGCACATTCAAAGAAGAGAAAAGCAGTTGGAGCCTAAGGATATGGTGGGTAGGGACAGCAGGTAGGCTATCGGAGGTTAGAGGCAGGGCCTAGATCACATGGTAGGATGTATCACTCAAGTTAGGCAGAGCAGATGTTAAGAAATAGCCCCCAAAGCTCCTTAGCATATGATAAAGAGTTAGGTATACAGCAGGTATACCCACCGAGGGCTGCTTGCCCATCTCTATTTCAGAACCTGTATAGATGGACAGCAGCTACTTAAGGGCACTTCTGGTGTCCTAGAGGAAAGCAAAGAGAAGGGGTAATGACTTTAAAGCTTCTGCATGGACACAGAGGTGCCATGTCCTTTGGCCAAGGGAAATAACATAGTCGGAGGAGTCAGGGTAACACACTACCACAGTGACCCATAGGCTGCAGCAGCAACCATTTCAGATTTTGTTTGAAATGCTATAGGAAGCAACAAAGCTTTTTTTTTTTCTTTTACTTTTTCTTTTCTGTTTTTCTTTTTTTTCCTTTTCTCTTTTGCTTTCTGTTTCAACAAAGGAACAGAGTTGTAGAGCACTGTGTAGTTTACAAAATAGACCAAGAATGAAAATAGGAGATGGCAATCTAGGGAAGCCTGCATTGTCTGTGAGCCCATGGCAAGAGTTTCCTTACAGCAGAGTCTTGAGAAGACCAACCCGACAGGACCCTCTGCAGGAGGCACAGTGGGCAGGGGAGTCAGCCCTGGCCTGGCCTACTCTGCTCTCCTTTCCATCTGCAGAGTGTAATAGGAACATTGCACAGGAGCTTCTGAAATGTCTCCCTATGCATCTCCAAGACAAAGATGTCTAAAGGGAACATTGGAAAAGTAAAATACCATAGTGACTCACTGGCAAGAGAGCCTAGATCTTAACTCAGGGAAGCTGAGCAAGAGGAAAGAAAGAATGGTGGCCTGTGCTTCCTCTCCTTTTCCATGTAAGGAGAAAAAAAGGCAACCAGATTTGATGGCAACACTGATACTCGGGGGACTGAAGCAGGAGGATTCAGAGTTCAAGGCTACCTCAAGTAGATACAGATGTAAATAAACAACACACAAATAAATCAAAGCCAACCAAGCCCAGGGAAGAACATTCTTCACTGGAATATAGAAAAAAGAAGGGGGGGGGCTGGTCAATCCGGGGTCAATCCTGGGGTCAATCCCAGTGTAGAACAAAGAAGAGATCAAAGAGCAAGATGGTGAGGTTGGCTCAAGGATAGGCGGTTTCCGGCTTGGTCTGTTATTCTGACCCACAAGCTGAAGACAAAAGTGAAACGAAACACAAAAGATCTGAGGATGCCCAGTGTAGAGTGCACAAGAGCAGGCTTTAGGCTACATTAAGGCAGATGGCTCTACTCACAGGCTGCCCCATCTAAATTCTATAACCAACAGATGTGCAGCTGCCTGCCTCCTCTGTGGGGATAAATTAGGAGCTTTTCTTCCATCACTTCATTAACTCTTTTCCTTCCCATCTACTCCAGGATCAGAACTGGGACTCTTCTCTCCTGCCAAACCTCCATAATAGTTCAGTACATGTTTGAAATATGACAGAGTGTCTAGAAGGAAGGGTCAAGAGACTTGGCTTTGGTATCCAAGATAATTGTACGTATGTAGGTATATGTGTGTGTACATATGTATGTATGCATACACACAAGCATTTATTTCTGTGATGCTAGGGATTGAACCTCGGGCCCTGGACCGGGCTCACTGGGCCCTCCTCAATCCATGCAAATCAGAGTCTCGGAGAGATGGGCATAGAGTTGGTGAGAATTTGGGGGGTGACAAACCGATGTGACACAAGGGAGTGTGCTGGATCTGAATGTAATTTGTCAAATTGAGCATCAAACTTTATACAGAAGGAAATAGGGAAGTTAGGTGACAAATCGGCAAGGTACAATGAGGTACAATGAGGATGCTTAATGACTTACACAAAACAGAGGAATGTAAACACAAAGACTGACAGGAACTGGGCAATAAAACAACAGAGACAAAGTCAGTTCTATCTAAGATCAGCTATAGTCTTAGAAGACAGGTGTGAGGTCTTTACATTCCTGGGGCAAGGGCTTTCACACCCAAGTCATGGTTCTAATTAGTGAGTTCTGTTCTAGCTAACCTTCTCATGAATAATGCAATACTCTAAAACCACAGCCTGATCTACTTCCTAAACCATTGTAAACTCCTGTATATGGGAGCGACTTGGCTTTTATTCTAAGTGATAGTGGGGGGTGGGACTTTCTACTAATAAGTAATATAGTCTGCCATACATAACTATAAAAGGAATTTTAAACTTACTTTGCTAAGCTTGCCCTGAGATTTCTAACTCTATGTAGTAGATAGTAATGCCTGATTTCCTTCACTATCTCTCTTACAATACTAAAGGCAATTCTGAATGTTACTGAATAGTCAAAATTCTTACTGAATTCCAAGCCCATGGTCAGCTCAAGGACTACCTAGAGCATTGGTGAAGGCCAGGAAACAAAGTTCGATTTTGCTTAGGTATTTGGCAAGTCATTGCTTGGAGGCACCTATAACAAAACAATACTGAAAGGAAGCACACAGATGCTATGGGATGCCACAGTTCTGAGAGACTAAGTTTCTATGAAACTCTTTGCCTCGGGACTGTATCCAGGCTTTTGACCTGTCATGCGCGTCACTACTGGAGTGGATGTAGCACAGACCCTCTCATGTTAGGCAAGTACTCTGTCACTGAGCTCTGTCAGCTCTTGACTGCCATCTTTAAAAGGGCATGCCACTTCCCTTCAGCAAAAGCCATGTGTGTGTTACAAGTAGGATCTGCCATTCATACTTCCTTTTGTCTCATCCTTCTCCTCCCCGAGAAACCTAGCATACAGTCCCTTAGAAAACAAGTGGAATCCCTCCATGGCTGAATAACTGAATGAACAAATGATTCCCCAGGAGGCTCATCTAGAGACAAAGCTGGTGATCCATCTCTCCCACTGGCCATCGTTCTCTGTGATGAGCTTCCGACACACATGGGAAGGTGGAAGGGAATTTGTTATACTGGCAGAAAGGATGATGTAGGTTTCCAGAGACACTTCTTGCAGATTGGGCCTGGTGGCCAGTGGTGAGAAAATGATGTGTCTCTGTGACCATCCAGGGACCAAACTGAGCTCAGGCCATTATCCTGGGAGCCTGCCAGGGAGAGCCTACCTGTCAAACTGGCTGGAACCCAGAGAGATAAACTCCTGGTGAATCCTTCTGTGGCACCCTGGGGCTTTGGTGACAGAGTTAATTAATCAAGACACCAGCGTCAAAATTAAAGTGAGGAGGGAAAGTCAATTAGTGATTGAATAGCTGGTGAGGAGACATATTTTAATGAGATTCTCTCAATTTGAGCTGTTCTCTTGCTCTCTCTCTCTCTCTCTCTCTCTCTCTCTCTCTCTCTCTCTCTCTCTCTCTCTCCTAGAATTAGGAGGAGCCAGGCACATCTCTGACTCAAATTTATGCTCCAGGGTGGGTAGAAAGAATGAGCCTTCTGCCATCTCTAAATCGCCAGAGCTCCATGAAGTTATTTATCATCACTATGATTCTTTTCAGCAGAATGTTCGTTTCAATTTACAGTCACCTCTTTAGCTCCCCTTCAGCACCACGCTTGGCCAGACTCCTGAGAGAAGGTGTGAGCCCAGAGGGGGAGACCCAGGCAAGGGATGAAGGCTGTCTAGAGCTGGGCTCCCCAGGGACATCTCTGCCACCTCTCCAACCTCCACAGCTTCTTTTAACTCTATTTGCTTCTACAGGAGACAAGAAAGATTATGATGTTTCTTAGGCTTTCCGGAAGCTGTCATGGCTAATATAGCTCTGGCAGGAACAGGAGTCACAAGGGTGCCTAAGCCTCTTGCTGCTGTTACTAGCTCAGCAGCAGGTAGAGAACAAGGATCCCAGGGTCCCTGAGAGAGAGGCCGGTCTCAGGGTCCCTGATTCCTGTGCTTGTGCCACAGACTGACCCCACAGTGTCTGTGCGGTTGTTTAAGGCATGAGATAAAATCAAGATTGAGAGGAACTCTGGAACCAATGAATCTATTCCTGTCAAGGTGGGGGAGGGGTTCAGGAAGAGAAAGCCATGGCCTGATGACTGGAAATGGGACATTAAGTTGAAGGACTATCACTAAGACAAGAGTAATGATGGGCCAACCCCAGGAAATGGGAGCTCTGTATGTCTCTGACTCCAACAAAGTTAGGGTTTGCTAAGAGCTTTGCAAGAGCGGGTCAGAAATGGGGCATTAGACTGTACCCCATATCACAAAATCATAGGTATTTAGGAAAAGCCACCAAGAAAAAGGACTAATGGGGTCTCACTAAGCAGAGACTAAGTGTTGCTGCCATGTTCAAATGTTTACAAAGTAAATATATTTAACCTTTTACATTGACACTATGTTTCATAATATGACTGAGCATTTGGATCAGGAAGGAGGGCCGTCCCATATACAATGTGGTAAAGCTGTGTTCCTTTAACAATAATGAAAACATAGGTTCTAGATTTCTTATGAGATAAAAACAGCTTACACATGAGAAAATAAGTGGAGAAGAACAGCATGTGGATAGCTCAAGTGAAAGAATTTCTTAGAAATGTACCGTGTTTGTTGGATATAATGGTTCACATCTTTAGTTTCAGCACCCGGGAGGCAGAAAC
The DNA here is from genome assembly GCF_900095145.1 of Mus pahari. NCBI lineage: Eukaryota > Metazoa > Chordata > Mammalia > Rodentia > Muridae > Mus > Mus pahari. Next base: position 51,468,253 of record NC_034591.1, read on the forward strand.
AGGAGGATTCCTGTGAGCCTGAGTCCAGTCTTGTCTACATAGTGAGTTTTAGACCAGTTAAAGCTACCTGAGTGAGAAAAAGAAAGCAAGCAAGGAAGGAAGGAAGAAAGGAAGGAAGGAAAAGAAAATTATAGCATTGTAAAAATGTCAAGGGAAAACTGAAAAAAATATTAAAGGAAAACAAATTAAACTAAAAATAGGGAGCAGATACCATTCTGAGTGAAACCTAAGAATAAATCTTCATATCTTGTATATTTTAATAAAAATGTAAAAGGTTGTAGGATGAGTATATCTTCTGCTTATCATAACATAAAGTATATATAACGTTAATACAAATTATATTCTATTCACAGATTTCTTGTGCTTCATTTAATTACTATGTGGTGTTGGATTTGGAATGTTTCAGATCATATCATCTCAATGATACTATGGTTTCTGTGCACACAACTGTTTGTTATTTGGAATGTTGTTTTTTTGTTGTCTTTTTTTTTTTTTTAACTACAGAGTTGAATCGTTGTTAGGTTAATACTACCAGAATGCTTTATAAAATGACTGTCCAATTATAAGAGTACCAGTTTCCCTCCACCCTTACCAGAGGCATTATTAACATTTGAAATGGATGTGTACGTAACTTGTATCAAATAAATTGCACTCATTTTATGAGTTCAGCATAATACGTTTTGATTGTTAGATCTAGCTTCAGACCTATACCCCAGATGGGAGAGAGGGTCTTTTGCTCACTGGAGAATATTCACCTGGGTCACCTGTAATCTCCCCCACCCCGCTTTGCTCATGGGAGCTACTGCTATAGCTCCCAGCACTGTTGACTTAGCTTGGTCTTGCCGTTTAGATTCAAGGGATTTAGCAGAAATGATTCTTTTGTCAAACTTCAGTTCTTGTCCAACCTAGTGTTTTTGAGACCTGCTCATATTTTCCATGTATGAGTGGTTTGCCTTTGCTTAGGGCCAGTTGTTTTCTTTTGCACAATGACTCCAGCATCTTTATCCAGGCTTCCAATGATGGACACTGGGTTGTTTCAACGTTGGGTTTATTATGAAAGAAGCTGAAGCAAGCATACGTGGACAACTTAGAAACATTTCCCCCCTTTTTTTGTGGCATGCATTTTCATGTCTCTTATACCTGGGAGTAGAATTGCTGGATCAGAGGATAGGTAAGTTAATTAGATATAGATATCCAAAATATCTGCCATATTTTACAATATGGCAGAGCCACATACATTGGCTGTCTCATATCCTTGCTAAAACTTCAAGTTGCCATTTGATTTTATTTAAGCCATCCTAGCAGGACTGTACATCCCTGTACCACACCTATTTTTCTCATGATCTATATTGCTAAAGACCTTTTAAATGTACTTTTTAAGCCCTATGAGCAACTAGGATTTTCCATCATGAAGTTCACCTATTATGAAGTTTGGCTCACTATGAGTTTACAGAAGTTTGCTACAATTTGTCAGGCACGGTGGAGATTCTTTTCCAGACCTTGGCTTCTTTACTTTGTATCCTCATAGAGTATAAATGTTTTCTTTTTTACAAAGCCCAATTCATTGATTTTTAATCTTAACAGTAGTTCTTTTTGTGTCCTAAGATATCTTTGTCTTATGAATATGATCAGGCAGGGTTTTTGTTTGTTTGCTTGTTTTTTGTTTTTGTTTTTTGTATCCTACAGACTTAATGCTTCTAGCTTCTGCATTTAGGTTTCTGTCTCCTCAGATTTATTTCTGTGGGGAGGGAGGCAGAGACAGATTCCCTCTTTCCTTCATGAATATTTATTTGTTTCAGCATGATTTTTTTGTTTTGTTTTATGTTGTGTTTTTTGAGACAGGGTTTCTCTGGATAGCCCTGGCTGTCCTGGAACTCACTTTGTAGACCAGGCTGGCCTCGAACTCAGAAATTCGCCTGCCTATGCCTCCCGAGTGCTGGGATTAAAGGTGTGCGCCACCACTACCCGGCTCAGCATGATTTTTAAAATGACATTTTTTTTCCTCTTCAAATTGGCTTGGTGATTTGGTTGAGAATTGACAGATCATATATATCTACATCTAGTTTTTAACTTTCTATTCGGTTTGGTTACCTATTTATCTACTGTTAATTCAGTATAAACACTGATTTTTTTTTTCTTTTAGCTTCAAAATAACTCTTGAAACAAAATAGGATAAGTCCTCCTGACTTGTTCATTGTTAATAGTGTTTGACTATTTTTGGTCCTTTGTATATCCATATAAATACTGGAATGGGTTTTCTAATTCTGGCAAGAATCTTGCATTCCACAGAGTTCCATTATTGCCAATTCAGTAATTTTAGTAAGATTGTTGTGAATTTGTAGTCCAGTTTTGGGAGAATGGATACATTAACAATTATGAGTTATTTCTTCAATCAACACGATTAATCCTCCTAATTAGTTAGATTTTTAAAGATGTTTTATGGTTTCTGTTACAGGTCTAGCCTACCTTTTATAAAGGCACTGGATAGTTTAATGTTGTTCAATATATAAATTCTATTTTCTAACTTTGAGAATACAGAAACAGGTGATTTTGTTATTAGTCTGCTATGCCACAACCTTAGTACTTTCATATTTACTATCAGCAATAATTTCATTGGTGTCGTCAAGTTCATTCCATGCAAATACTGTGACTTGGAAATAAACCTAGGCTTAATTTCCTGTTTTCCATTGTTTCTCTCCTTACAACTATGACTAGGGCTCCAGTACTCCACTCTGACTTACAGGCATGACAGTGCACACGACTGCCTGGTTCCACATCTTATTTCATCATGAACTAGGATGTTAGCTGCTAAATATTCAGTAGCCATTTTTTAAAAAGATTTATTTAATCCTTCCAATCTGAGTCGGTGACATGAGCAGCAAGTCCCACAATACCCAGAGGAAGTTCCGCTCCTAGGTGCTCTAACACACCCAGGATCACAGGATCCTAGGATCTCAGGATCCCAGGAGCTTGGTCACACCAGGATCTCAGGGTCCCAGAGGCAGCTTGACTCCCAGGAGCTCTGAAACACCCAGGATCTCAGGATCCCAGAATCCCAGAATCACAGGATCACAGAGACAGCTAACTCTGAGGAGTTCTGACACAACCAGGATCACAGGAAGGACAGGCTCCAGTCAGATATGACAAGGGCGGGTAGCACTATAATCAGATGGCAGGAGGCAAGCATAAGAACATAAGCAATACAAACCAAGGTTACTTGGCATCGTCAGAACCCAATTCTCCCACCATAGCGAGTCCTGGATACACCACCACACTGGAAAAAAGCAAGATCTAAAATCACATCTCATGATGATGATAGAGGACTTTAAGAAGGACATGAATAACTCTCTTAAAGAAATATAGGCAAAGGAATTGAACAAACCCATCTAAGATCTAAAAATGAAAATAGAAACAATAAAGAAATCACAAAGGGAGACAACCCTGGAGTTAGAAAATCTAGGAAAGAGATCAGGAGTCATAGATGCAAACATCACCATCAGAACACAAGAGATAGAAGAGAGAATTTCAGGGGCAGAAAATACCATAGAAAACATTGACACAACAGTCAAAGAAAATGCATAAAGCAAAAAGCTCCTAACCCAAACATCCAGGAAATTCAGGACACAATGAGAAGGCAAAAACCTAAGGATAATAGTTGTAGAGGAGAGCAAAGATTCCCAACTTAAAGGGCCAGTAAATATCTTCAACAAAATTATAGAAGAAAACTTCCTCAACCTAAAGGAAGAGATGCCCATGAACATACAAGAAGCCTACAGAACTCCAAATAGACTGGACCAGAAAAGAAATTCCTCCTGTCACATAATCAAAACACCAAATACACTAAACAAAGAAAGAATATTAAAAGTATTAAGGGAAAAAGATCAAGTAACATACAAAGACAAGACCTATCAGAATTATACCAGACTTCTCACCAGAGACTGTGAAAGCTAGAAGATCCTGGGCAGATGTCATATAGACCCTAAGAGAACACAAATACCAGCCCAGTATAACCAGCAAAACTCTCAATTAACATAGATGGAGAAACCAAGATATTCCATGACAAAATCACATTTACACAATATCTTTCCACAAATCCAGTCCTTCAAAGGATAATAGATGGAAAACACCAACACAAGGAGGGAAACTACACCCTAGAAAAAAGCAAGAAAGTTTGTTGAAAAACAAACCCAAAAGATGATAGCTACACAAACATAATTCCACCTCTAACAACAAAAATTACAAGAAGTAACAATCACTATTCCTTAATATCTCTTAACATCAATGGACTCAATTCCTCAATAAAAACACATAGACTAACTGACTGGATATGTAAACAGGACCCAGCATTTTTCTGCATAAAGGAAACGCACCTCAGTGACAAAGGCAGACACTACCTCAGAGTGAAAGACGGGAAAACAAATTTCCAAGCAAATGGTCCCAAGAAACAAGCTGGAGTAGCCATTCTAATATCGAATAAAATCAACTTTAACCAAAGGTTATCAAAAAAGATACGGAAGGACACTATACTGGTCAAAGGAAAAAAAATCTACCAAGATGAATTCTCAATTCTGAACATCTATGCTTCAAATGTAAGGGCACCCACATTCATAAAAGAAACTTTACTAAAGCTCAATGCACACATCTCATCCCATACAATAACAGTGGGAGACTTCAACACCTCATTCTTAGCAATGGACAGATCATGCAAACAGAAACTAAAGAGAGCCACAGTGGAACTAACAGAATTTATGAACCAAATGGATCTAACAGATATTTATAGAACATTTCATCCTAAAGCAAAAGAGTTTACCTTCTTCTCAGCACCTTCATGGTACATTCTCTAAAACTGACCATATAATCGGTCACAAAACAGGCCTCGACAGATACAAGATGATTGGAATTATACAATGCACCCTTGTTGTAGTGTGTCACAGTGTGTCCCACAGTATGCCTCCCCCCCTTATCTACTCTTTTTTTATTTACAAATGCTTATTGCAGTGAGTTATTAGTCTGACTTAAGACCTCTGACTTCTGCTACACTATTAACACTGGATTCTCACTGGGACTACTCTCAGATATCTTGTTGTTGCTCTGTGTCATGGAAACCCTGTAGCTATGGATGTGTAGGATGTGTAGGATGTGTCCCTTCACATGCTCCAGCAGTTCACAGGTGGGGTAGATGCTGGGGTGGGACAACTCAAAGCTCTGGATTTGGGCCTTGGTGGTAGCTGAGCTGATCAGCCTGCCAGCTCTCTTACACCTTGCCACCAGGGCAAACTCGATAGCACTGCCCCAGCTAGCTCACCCAATGCTGAAGCCGACAAGGGATAGAGCCAGCTCTCCCTCACCTGTACCCAAGGGCCAGCTCTATTAGGTTGCTCAGGCAAGGTTCAGAACTTGCTCCCCAGAGCATTACAGCTGGTGAGGGGGCAGGGCAGCTCTGCACAGCCCTAAGACAAGAGGGCAGCCCAGCCCAGATTCACCCGGCCTTTGGTGGTAACAAACCCCCTCTGCTGCAGGGCCATGGACCAATACATGGTCCTTGGTCACAGCCCAAGTCAAGACCTTATCATGACCTTGAGTGGCATCCCTGGCTACTCGCATCGGGCTGTTCCTCACTACTCTTGAGTCTCCAGTTCCCCCTCTCTTCACTGTGCCCACATCCCTCTGCTTCTCTTTCTCTTCCACCTCTCCACCACTTACTTGCTCATCTTAGTGGTGCCCAGGTCCTCTGGATGTCTGGAGTCATCTCAGGAATGACATGTGGCAGCAGGCAGGAATCCTCTCAGGTTGGGTCAGCCTTGTGACAGAGGACAGGGGCTCCTTTTCTGCCCACTAGCCCGTGGAACTACGTGGGAGTGATCTCAAAGGTGTTCTACCTGCCTGAGCTGCATGGTACTGAGCTGGGGGTCATCTCAGGCGTGGACTGACTGACCACCTGAGCCCTGTGGCAAGGGGCAGGGATGATCTAGACTCAGTGACCATTTTTTTTTTTTTTTTTTGTAAACAGATTGAAGGTATAGTTCCTGACTTAAAGAAAATCCAAGAGTATTTTTTAAAAAATGCTTTTAAGAATGTTTAAGTATGTCAATTGCAGCTATTGAAAGAATCATGTGATTTTATTTCTTTCCTTATTATTTTAGAGAGTTACATTGGGTTCGTGTTGAATGGCTGTAACCTTGTATTTTTGGAGCAAATCCCAGCTGTTCATGATATACTTATTAATACACTGATGGATTTGATTCCCAGATTCTGTTAAAATATTTTGTGAGCTTGTTCATGAAACGCATTGTTCTATATTTGTTCTTTCATTGTATCTGTTTTAGGATATGGCGTCAAGGTTATAATTTTATAACACGCTGTTTCCTCTCGCCTTTCTGTTTGAAAGGTCTTTTTTGAAAAATGTATTATTCTCGAGACAATTTCATACATGTATGTAATGTCCTTGGGTCATTTCCACCAACCCCATTACACTCTCTCCTCCTTCCCCACACTGAATCCCTACTTCTTAGTAAGCGTCCCTACTATTTTTAATGATTATTTTGGTTGATTTATTTCATAGGATTTTTGTTGTTGTTGTTCTTTTGTTCTTTCTTTTCTTTCTTTCTTTCTTTCTTTTTTTTTTTTTTTTTTTTTTTTTTTTTTTTTTTTTTTTTTTTTTTTTTTTTTTTTTTTTTTTTGGTCTACTGATTTTAATTAGTGTGCCTGCCTGAGCCTGTGGGGGATTATTTAGTGGAGCACGGACAACATAACAGTGGCTATACCACTGAAGAAACCTCCAGCCACCGTTAACTGCCAACAGCTTCTCTGGGGTGGGGGAGCTCATGATCTCCTCTCCAATCACGACGGGATCCCTCATCTGTGCAGGTCTCTTACAGATAACCACAGCTACTGTGAGTCCATGAATGCAGCCTCCAGAAGACGGAAGTTGATAACAATCTTCCCCCTCCTCCAGTCCCTACATTCTTTATAGTCCCTCAACAGCGATGTTCTCTAAGCCTCGGGAGCAGGGGGTGACATAGATGTCCTGCTTAATTTGAGTACCATTACCAGCTGTGAGTCCCTGCATTAACTGTTGCTCACTGCAAAGACCAAAGCTGAGGCTGAGAGCAGCGGCCCTTTATGGTTACAAACACAAAATATTTAAAAGGCAGTTTGACAACACAGCCATATAGCAAAACAAAACTAGCAGGTTCCCCCTTAGGGACTATGCCCTCCCCAGCCTTGGGCTTTTCACCAGGTTTACAATATGAGGTGCAAATTCTCTCTTGCAGTCTAGGCTTCAAATTCAGCCAGAAAGCTCTTGGTTAGCCCCAGTAACAGTCATGATGCTACTGGGCCTCCCTGAGCAATAACTCACAGGAAGCCTCCCAACCTGGCCCTGGAATTTTCAGTTAATAACCCATGGCTTCAGTGAGCAGCATTATTCACTCCTGCAGATTGCTCTCCGGTAAGGGAGTAGCTATCTTGTAAGTTTCAAGCTTTCTTGTAAGTGAGTACGTTTCCAAATGACTTTTCCATACAGCCTCAGGTTTGGTTCCCATTCTCCCTGACCGGTTTCTCTTCCTCACCCTCTGGTTACTGTCAAGTCCTAAACCTTCCAACCTCCACTGTCCTCCTCTCTTTCTAAGAAAGAGAGCTTTTGTGAGACTGGCGTTATTATTATTTATGTTTGACACAATTCACCAGTGAAGCTATTTGAACGTAACCTTTAGTAAATAGAGTTGTTTTTCAATTACAGATTCAATTTCAGGTAGATTTAGGACTATATTATTTAGATCTTCTATGTTGTATCAGTTTTGAAACTTTTTTAGTTCTTAAGGAATTTATCCATTTCACATTCATTTTGGCATGTGTTGACTTGATGACGTCTGTATTCAGCCTTTGTTGTCCTTGTAACACAGACGCAATGCGTAGTGATGGTGTTTATCTCATTCCTGGGGACTTTTGCTCTCCCTTTTTATACCTGAATCATGTTTGCTACATTGTTACTTCCATTCATTGTTCTCAGAGCCTAATTATGACTTAGGTTTCTCTGTTCTTTCTTTGGTATCTACTCTTGTTTTTACCATTTGCTTCTTCCTCCTTTGACTTTTATCTTGTTTGCTTGTATTTTATTTGATTTGCATGCAGGAGTGCCTAGAGGTATGTTTGTGCACCACGTGTGTGCCTGGCGTCTGCGGCAGCAGGAAGAAGGCATCAGCTTTCTTGAAACTGGAGTAACAGGTAGTTGTGAGCCACCATGTGTGTGCTGGGAAGGGAACCTGTGTCCTTTGTAAGAGCAGCCAGTGCTCTTAAGCTTTCCAGGCCTCTCCTCTTCTTAGTACAGATATCCAAAGCTACAAATGTCCATTTACAATAAACACTGTCACCAGGTCGCACAAAGCTTAATGTGAAGTATTTTTGTTACTGCTCAGTTCATCATCTCCTAATTTCCCTTGTGAGTTCTCTCTTATGTGCTCATGACTTTTAATGGGATATACTGTTTAAGTTTGGAATATTTGAAGAGCGTTAAAGATCTTTTAAATATGTCTTAGTTCTGCCTTAGTTCAGCTCGTGCTGCTTTGTCAGAACACCCACCTCCAGAATCATTATGTGTCATTTGGCAGAGCCTTTCTGTGGGATTTCACACAGTAGAAAAGAAGGCAATGGAGACCAGAAATCATGGCACCAGTCCTGCCCGCGAAGGCGAATCTCCCACGATCTACTTACCTTTGTTAGCTCCCATGTCTTCATATTTATGAATTGGTAATTAAAATTTGTTATGGATTATGGAACAGACAGACATATATTTGAATCACTACATAGCATTATTTGATTTGAAACATATATTGTGTGTAAATGAAATACTTGTTTGATTTCAGTTGTTTGATACATATTTATAATTGTTTTATGGCTCTCAATATGGTCTACTTATGTTTATCTCATTTGTGTTTAAGAAAAATTCTAAAATGTTTTGGTACAGTGCTTTATAAATTTTTAGTTGTCTTCATAATTTACTATATCTTCCTGAGTTCATTTTATTCTTGTCCACAGATTACCAAGAGAAAGTTAAAAATATACTCATGGCTGTATATTTGTCTATACCTATTCTCTCATTTTTGGCCTTGTATATTTTGATGCTCAATATAGACATTTATGATGGTTATGTTAACTCTTTGCATTTAACATGTTACTATTATAAAATGTTTTCTTTTATCTCCAATACTGTTTGTTTTCAGAGTCATGTTGCTGTTATTGATACAATTGTGTTAAGGTAGTGTTTGCATAGATATTTTGCCCATTTAATTTCTTTAATCATTATTGCTATGTATATGCTTATATGAATAAATATATAACTACAACCAGCTGATCCCAGTTAGTGTCCCCATGTATATGTGTGTGTTTAGGGTTGATTACTTGGTATTGGATAATCAACTCGTGATCTCATTTCCAGGGTAGACTGATTCTCCTTCTCTTGTCAGTCATTATAGAGCTTCATCTCATGGTCGGGCCACCTGAACTTTCTTCCCTCCGTGTTGTCATGTCACCTGTTGTTGTTCCTGTCATATACGGAAGACAAACCTTGCAGCAGCTGTCCCGGCCCTCTGGCTCTTGCAGTCTTTCCATCCTTGTTCTGCTATGTTTCCTGAGCCTCAGGTGTATAGCCTCATGTGTATAGCCTCAGGGGTATAGCCTCCGGTGTATAGGTTGAGTTGTATATCCTTTACATGTTTAGCCAGTCTACATCTTTAGGTATAAAATGTTTTCCTTAATCGGGTTAAAATTGTGTGTTGTTTTCTTACACAGTCCAATGATTTCTGTCTCTAACTTAGAGCAGCTACTTATTTACATACAGTGCATATTTTGGCATGATTAAATTTAGGCCTAATGTCTTGGAATTTGGTGTGTTTTGTTTGTTTGGTTTTTGGGTTTTTTTTTCAAGCTGTACGTTTTTCCTCAGTTTCCCTTCTTTCACCTCTTTACTATACTAAAGGCTTCAATACATTATTTTTATAATGTCTATTGGCTTTTGAAAAATACATGTATTTATTATAAACCTTCTCTGCAGATTATTCTGTGACTCATTTGATTTATAAATACATAATTTCAAAGAACAACTTTGTGAACAATGTTAAACTACAAGTGCCTCACTGCTAACTCGTTCCTGTTCTGTGTTTGTGTTGTCAAGTTTTTTTCTATTACATGTGCTATGAACCCTGTAATTCATTGCAATATTTTGGGTTTTATACAATTAATGGTCGTTTTAAAGATTTAATAATGTTCTCATTTGACTTTCATTATAGCTTTCATCTCTCTGCCAAAATTTCCTATTTTCTTTATATTGTTTTTTGATTATTATTCTTTTTGTCAACAAAATTATATATATTTAACTTGTACAACTATTTTTGAAATATGCACACATCATGAAATGGCTAACTAAATCTAATTAAGATACACATTACCTCATAAACATGTTTTTTTCTGGTAAGCTCACTTAAAAATTACTCTCAGCATTTTTAGACACTGAAATACCCTCTGACTTCCCTCAGTGATATAGTGTAACCTGAGAATTATAAGATGAAATAAACCATTTTCTTCTGTAGTAGTTTTTGAACATTGTGTTTTATCATAGCAACAGAAACCCCAACCAAGACTGCTCCTTAGTCTTTCCAGCCCTAGGAAGAATGTTTTTTGCCCATGAATCCATGACTTAATACATGCTTTGTATGTATGTTTATATTTTCTTGTTCATTTTCATAGTTAATTCTAATTTCTCAGCCTCATATTTAGTGTTTTTCCCTTATTTCCACACTTTTCTGCTTTCTGGTGGTGTCTGATTCTTTATTTAATTGGGCACTGGGTTTAAAGAATAATTACAGGTAATAATATTTATTCACAGAAAAGATTATGCCTTCCATTGACCTGCAGTATGAGGAGCTAAGCGTATGGCAGTTCTCTCGAGCAGAGCCCAGGCTATGTTGAAGCTTCACCTTGGGCAAGTACACTGTTGGCTTCAACACGTGGAATCAAGGCTCTACGTGGAATCAAGGCTCTACCTCAATGGGGTTGGGACCTCCTCAGTGTTAGTGAAACTCAGCATCTTCTATGTGTCACAGCCCTGCTTGGGTTAGCAGGTTTTAGGGGGTATGCTCCCCTTGAAGATCTTCCTCCACTCTCATGATCTGCTCCCATTTTGGGGAGCTTCACTCTACCCTGTGCTTGGTAGACATCCTGTCCTTTAAGATTCTTTGTCCTGTGCCCAGGCTCCAGCAAACCACTGTCTTGAACATGGGAAGGTCGTGATGTCACCCAGGGTTGGGGAGGGGTGTTCTTTTCTTCTCTGGCATCAGCCTTTCTCCCACTTCTCATTTTCATTGGACAAAGGGCCCTGTGCAGGCAGCATGTGCATGTGGGTGCTGTGTACTGGGCTATGTGGCCAGGGCTTGGAGGGGACTCTTAAAGCATTACATGAGTTGAAAGCCAGTTGAACTGTGACAGGTAGTCATTAATGCAGAGAGTCATACCTGTTCAAAGTGCCCAAGAATAAGCAACGATCAGTGCTCAGCTATGGATGGAGCATTTGCACCCTTCTTCCACAGCCAGGCTCAGGGAGCATTGTAGATGAGGGTGAGGTTCCAATGAAAGAGGGTAAAATAGAAGGAGAGATGGGAGGAGCACTGGGAAATGCTGGCCCCCAGACATGACATGGCTGTTACACACATCAACTCACAGAGGCTGGGGGAAGCTCTTCAAGACTCAGATAAGATTGAACAGTTAAGAATTCCAGCACAGAGGGAAGAGGGACAGTTGATACTAAGGGAAGGGGACTTGGTTTTCTTTGAAGCAGTGGCTACTTTTAGGCTGCCTGGGCCCCAGTGGGTGATCCCATTCTTATCTGCAATAGGCTGCATTGATTGGTGAATTATTAAAAGAAAAATTACATAAGGTTGGAGGTAAGATCTGTTCTTGGTTGGAGTGAGGGGGAGTTGGAAGGAGAAAGTGGGGGTGGATATGAGCAGGTACATCACATACATGATTGTATACACGGATGCCGTCTTCTGAAGAATAAAAAGAGAAGGTGTGCCTTCTAATCTATGTCAGCTTTTCTTCTTGCTGCTTCTTCACAGACAGAAGTAGCCATGGAGACCCTCCACAGACAGGAGTAGCTGTGGAGACTCTTCACAGACAGGAGTAGCTGTGGAGA
>NC_034591.1:51480454-51504043 GCF_900095145.1 Mus pahari
GTGGAGACTCTTCACAGACAGGAGTAGCTGTGGAGATCCTTCACAGACAGAAGTAGCCATGGAGACCCTCCACAGACAGGAGTAGCTGTGGAGACCCTTCACAGACAGGATCTCATCTATTCTGAGAGGAGCTTGTCACTTTTTGCACTTTAGGACATTAAGGTTTCATTGCAGTGCCTTGGCTTTCAAACTATGATGTATGGCTTATCTGTTCTGTTCCTAGGCAAGCTTCAAGGCTCACTTGGGGTTTCCCACATTTTTTACTTTTCTTTGTTTTTCCCTCATACAACACACCCCAGCTGTGGGTCCCCTCCCTCCAGTCCTTGGAGTCTTCCCTCCCTCCCTGTCGGTTCCCTTTCTCCCCTAGAACCACTCCTTCTCCATTTCCCTTCAGAAAAGAGCAGGCCTCCAAGGGATGTCAACCAAACGGGGCTTAACAAGGTACCACCAGACTAGGCACAAACCCTCTCATCAAAGCTGGATGAGGCAATCCATTAGGAAGGAAAGGATCCCAAGATCAGGCCTCATCCAGGAACTGATGGGGACGGATGCAGAGATCCACAGGCAAATATTAAACTGAGCTCAGGGAACTGGTAGAAGAAGGAGGATTGTAGGAGCCAGAGGGGTCAAGGACTCCAGGAAAACACAGCCCACAGACTCAACTGAGCAGGGCTCTTAGGGGCTCACAGAGACTGAAGCAGCAATCACAGAGCCTGCATGGGTCTGCACCAGGTTCTTTGTATGTGTATGGTTGTGTAGTTTGGGGCTTCCCACATTTTAAACAGAAACACAGCCCTGCCCAGGAATTATTTTAGGATTTATGTTGATTTAGCACTGAAAACGGTATACAGTACCTTTAAGTTTGAATTATGTTTTTTATTCTCTAGGCACTAAACATCTTAAATCTTTGTTCATTAATTACACTGCCCTCTTTGGCAGCTTATTTGGCTCTCCTATGTTTAGAGGCTTATTTCTGATCAATATTTTGGGGCTTAAATATTAAATTTACTGCCTTTCATTACATTTGCAGCAATATTTCTGTTCGCTGATTGCTTCTGTGCTTTACATTTTTAAGCCAACTTTATAATACAGATGTTATTTGTTTTTTTTTTTTTTTAATTCAAGTAGAGCATCTAAGCCCATACCATTTTTTTTTTCTCCTCTAGAGATTCAGAAAGTATTGGATTCAATGTCTTTCCAAGATTTTTGAGGTTTGAAAAGAAAAACACTTAACACTTCCACCCAACTGGAATGTATCTCGATGCGTAGCGGAAAGTGAGATTCTAAAATTACTGCTTCTCTAAATCGCTAGTTAATTGTTCCAGGACCGGCCGTTGGGTGATGCTTTCTTCCCCTCATTGAGCGGTAATGAATCTTACATCTTCGTACATAATCAGGACCATTCTGGTGCCATCTGTTCGGTTGCTGCCATCACTTTCTCTCTCATCCCAGGCAAATACAGATGTGTTTCTGAAGCTGCTTAGTGAGGAGCTGGGGGTGGACCCGATGGAGCCTCTTTAGGGTCTCAGATTCCATTTCTGTCTGAACGTATCCAGAGGTGTCTGTTTCCTTTTCCTTGGTGGCTTGTGACTTCTAAAATTCCCAGCACTGAAGCTTTCTGACGGATGTAGCTGTCTTCAGAATTCTACCTGAGCCCTGTGGCTCCTGCCACTAAACACCCTAAGTGGATGAACCTGCGTTAGATTCCCGGGTGACCCTTCAAATCAACACAAGGAGGACAATGGGTCCTCACAAACTTGCCTACAAATAGGCCAGCCCGCCAAAAAGGCCCTCACTAATAGTCAGACCACTTCAACCTGCCACACCCAGTTCCTGTCTGTTCTCTGTAGGAGTAAATCTCACTTCTCCATGATCACTGGGTTGCTTAAAGGTCTTAAGGTCAGACCTCTCTCTGTATTACTACAGTTCCTGCTAAGGCTGGAATATTGGAATCCCTTATTGAAATGCAATTGCTCTGTAATGCTATGGTAGAGTTGTGTGGCATTTAAGGGGTGATTAGCTAATTAAGAAGGATTCACGTTGTTCTTGTGAGACCAAATTCGTTTCTGCCAGAGGGGCTTGCTTGTAGTAAAGCAAGGCTGTTCTTTCACACTTTCTCTCTCTTGGGTATGCACCAGCTTTCTCCTCTTTCTGTCCTGAGTTCAAAGCTTTGAGCATGCTCTTGGACTTCCACCCTGTAGAACCACGTGCCAAAATAAACCTGTGTCCTGTTATAAAGTTCCTAATCCCAGGTATTGTGTTCCAGCAATAGAAACTTGGCTAAGATACTTCTGTCTACTGTAATAGACCTTTAAGTTCTTTTTATTTTCATCTCTTGAGAAAGGATGGTGTTTGTCTGGGTACCACTGTACCCCTAGTATTTAAATAATTGTTCCAACAAAGAGGTGGTTCAGGCTAGTTTTATTTCTAAGATAAATATGTAATAATGGAAGAAAAAAATAAACAGTCCAGAATAATATGAGATAAAATACAAGTCTTGCTTCTCTAGTGTATTTGGAAATTCCACGGTTTGTGTTTATTTCTTATTCTTTAAGACATTTCTTACGGCCCTGTAAGAAAATCTATGTACATGGGTGCGTATCATACACAATACTCTTTAGGCTTTACCTTCACCACTTGCATTTTTATTTATCAAAGTCTTTGGCATGGTTCTTGAACATTGTTTTCCACATCTATCCATATGCCGTGTCACCTTTTCTAACACTGGCTTTGTGTTTTACCGTGTAGCTTCAGCTTAACTTAATATGCTATAGGTTTCTGATATTATAAATGCCACCACTATACATAATCTTATTTACATATTTACCTGTGCAGTGTATGTGGAGGCTAAACCCCTGTAACATAATCCACTGTAATGAAGGATATAAAATTAGTAGATTATAACTTCATCCTTGGAAAAAACATCTGATTTATACTTCCAGCCAAGACAAGTGAGGGAAGTCCCTTCTCTAAGCCTCGGTTACCACTGGCTCCTACTTTGTTTATATGTGAGAAGTTGAACATAGCTACTGACATGGTTTACACTTCTTTAATTGTGTGTCAGAGGCCTTTCCTCATGGTCACTTGGCCATGTTTTATAGGAAGCTTCTTGTCCTGTTGATTTTAAAGAGTCCCTTTGCACCAAATAAATTAGCTCAATTGTCACATATGTTAGCTTACTACACCTGTTTGTCCTCTGATGCTGTAAAGTGTTATAAATTTTTGCCATGCAGACTCTTGTGTAGCCAAACCTATTAACTTTTCTTGCATAACTCCTACATCACTTTTAGTTCAACGCATTGGCATGTCAGACTTTGCAGAAAGCCAAGTTTTGTGAATCCTTAAGTTGCTTTCAATTTTTAAATTTTCCCAAACAACACTTACAGCTATGCATTCATATTCATTAGGAATTACTTCATGGGAGCCAGGTCCTGAAAATATTATTTAGAAGTCAAAAAGGCAGGAATGTCTGCAGGGCGGAAGAGTTGGCTCAGTGCTTTGCAGCCCATTTTGTTTTTGCAGGGGCTCCATGCTCATGTCCTAGGACCCACACTGGCTGACTCACAACCACCTGTAACTCCAGCTTCAGGGGAACCAGCTCTCTTCTGGACTCCACTGGCACCCGTAGTGGAGTCACATGCACATACTCCCTCACCCCACACATGTACACAGAATTAAAAGATGACGAAAATAACCTTGGAAGCATGTGGTGGGCATTGCCAAGTCTAGATCTGTGGCATTCCTCTTCTTGTCTGTCCACCAATCCACTGCATCAGAAGGTCATCCTTTTCTCCAAGAATGGGGAGATGCTGGAGAGGAGAACAAAAGGGTGCCAGGAATGTGAGGAGCCTTTAGAGGACATTGCAAAGCTCTAATTTCAGGAGTAAGTTCAAATTGGACTTGTGATCCTTCAGCTTTTACTCCTCCTGGCTTCATTTGCTGGAGGGATTTATTTGGTATCCGTGCATATGTTAGGGTGGAGATTAATTAGAATCTTACCTTATGGTTGTGTTTGTACACAACGACGGTCAGCTTTGTATCAGTAATCAAGGAGGGGTCCTTTCTTCCCATCACCCTGTTACACCAGAGCATATGGCCAGTATATTTTAAGCATCCCTCCCATAATTTACTTTAATCTTTTCAGACTGGATTAGATGGAGGGACAAAGTCTATCTCCTTGGGGATAATGAATTTCAAATACATTGCATCTCTCTCTTGTTAAGCAGAAATGAAAGGAAGACTTACAAATCCTGACTGTGGCTGCTAATTCCTCCCCAGGTAAATTGCTTTCTGCCTTGAATATATACAGGTGAACAAGATGCCAGACTCTCTATTTTGGGAACTGATATTGGACTTTGTTAAAATGACGGGGAAGCTGTTTTTTCTGATGATTCCCTTTTATAAACTTCAAAGCTTACGTAATCTTACACTCAGAAACTTACTTTTACAGATCAATCTTTTATGTTCCCATCAATGTGAACACTCCTATTTATGCTCAAGCTGGCTTCCCACTAAGACTGAGTTTCTGTGGTGGATCCTGGCAGGCTCCCATTGCTGAGTGTGTGCACTGCCCAGATGGGTGCTAAGGAATTATGTGTTAGATCAGTAAGGATAGTCATGTGCCATTCATACCCATGCTAACATTGTTGGGTTTTCAGAGGTGGCAGCTTTGACTGGGTCTGACACTGCAGTTCCTTATACAAACACTGATTCCACAGGGACTTACTTCAGGACTGTGCCTCAGAGGCCATAGACTTGTGTGTGGAATGATCTGATATTAGAATACAGAAGATAGCAGCCTCTCTCCTTGGTACCTGTGAGCTGTGTGGCACAGTCTCTGCTCCTCATATATAAAGCCTCATGTAATTATTGCTCTCTTATATGAGAAAGTACTTGAAGAATGTTTGGAAGACTATTTGAATATGACCTGCTAAAGCTTAGTTTTCTGACCTGAGTACATTCACTTTAGAATTGAGTAGAGTACCTATGGTATGTGATCTAGGTTAGATGGAGGTATCCGCTCTTTATTTGTGTGTGTGTGTGTGTGTGTGTGTGTGTGTGTGTGTGTGTGTGTGTGTATGCGCGTGCGTGCGCGCGCACGTACACATGCATTTTAACACAGAAGATTAGTTCCTTGAAATCTTTCTCTGGTCCACAAATGAACATTTGAGTTATCTGAGATGTATTGTTTGCAGGTTGTAAGATGATAAAGCGAATAGAGTGGCTGTGATTCTCATCATTCCAGAGAAATGATTCCTGCCTTGTAGTTTGTTCCAGGTCCCAGTTCATGAACAGCTTACTCCCACAGATCTTTCAGGTTGTTCCCCAGACCTGTCAGAGTTAACAGCATAAGTCAATTTCAGAGCTAAGAAGAAGAGAGGCAGAATGTCTCAGTCTTTGTGATGCTTAACCTCTGTGTGCCTGGTCAGATGTATTCGTTACCTTCACATCCTCATAGTAACCAAATGAAGAGCAAGTGAGAGCAACTTAAGGGCGAGGAGAGTGATTTTGGCTTATGGTTTGAGGGGATACAGTCCATTGTGATTGGAAAAGCATGGTGGCAGGGGAATTCATGGTAGAGAAGCTGTGACAGCTGCTTCCTACCCTTCCTGTACTACATGGAAACATCGAATCAATGTCCAAAGAAGCAGGACTAGACTATAAACTTCAAGGCCTAGACCACAGTGATCAACTTCATCCAGCTCAGACCTGTTTCCTGAAGGTTCCACAATCTCCCAAAACAGAGCCACCATCTAGGCACCAAATCTTCAAACATGTGAGCCTGTGAGAAACATTTCACAGTCAAACCAAAACAGCAACTAAGAGAAGCATTCTGTAGCATTTGAGTATAGCTTTGAGTTTACAATTCTACAAGACAATACCTTCCTGGATGCAAACAATGTTGGTGGCAATGGGTGCTCCAGGCACTAGAACAGGCACAGGTGAGAAACAACACATTGCAGTGGGGGTGCTTAGTCCCAGGACATCCCCTTCTATCCTCTCTCTAAGTGTTCAACAAACGCTCATTCATTTCAGACACTGGAGTTGCAACCAAGAGGATAGGTGCACCTGACCACTTCGAAGTGACCTTTTAGTGTAGGGTGATGGAAGATATTTGGGGGTGACTGGGATGCTGAGTCATCTTTAGAAGGAGAGCTGAAGGAGGACACAGTGCCAGTGCAGAGGTCTATTATGTTGGAATGTAATAGAAAAAGAAACTCAAAAGAGGGGTCTCCAAGATGGATCAGTAGGAAAAAGCGCTTGCTGTCAAGGCTGAAGACCTGAGCTTGATCCCTGAAACCCATGTGATAGGACTACTCCTGTGAGATGTCCCCTGACCTCCACTAATGTGCTGTTGACACAGGCATGTATGTCTGCATGCTTGCAGATGCACCCCCCCCACACACACAAACACATACTCCATATACACAGATACATACACATACACACATGATGTAATAACAATATTTTAATAGAAATTACAGGGAAACACATAGGATGATCTGGTTGTACAGTATAGGTTTGCCATAAGAAATAACAGCCAAAAGAACCTAAGCAAAATTTTGGCTATAGGATAAGGAATTAAAATAATGAATATGCAGAAAACTCACAAATCAACAAGGAAAAGGAGCCCTCTGTGCAAAACTAGGCAAATAACAGATAACTCATGAAAGAGGAACTAAGATGAGGAAAGCTGCATTTAATATAAATATATACTTTCCACCCTACTGTCAATCAGAGAAATCCAAGAAAAGAAACTTTATGAAATCATATTTTCCCTTGTCAAGTGGTTTGGAGTGATTTCCATTTTTCTTTCAGCCAAATCTTAGGTTAAATAGGGGGTTCTGTGCCGTTCCAAATCCTTTGCTTTGCATGTCAGGGACCTGCCTCTCCTGGGCCACTTTTTGGCGGGGGCCACATAGTTACTCAATTGAACGTCTGCTTCGGCACTCAGGTGCACTATTCACAGCTCAGATGGGTCTTGGTTTGAGATTATCCCTTACCTCAAACCAACTATATTAAACCCCTGGCTCTTGGTTGGAGAATTTCCCTCAACTCTGTTTCTTGTTAGAGTCCACACAAACAGATCCAACTGCATAAGTCAATGTCAAGAAGCTACAAACCTCAACAGTCAAGACTTTGATGAAATAATTGATGAACTGTAATGAAACCTTAAAGAAATAGAGGACCAGTGAAATTATTAAGAAAACGCTCTTAGTATAAGTTAAGAGAATAAAGCAAGGAACTAAATTATTTTATATCCTACAGATGACAAGCTATTAGATAAACAATTCACCCATTGATCTATTCATCCATCCATCGTTCATCAATCCGTTCATCCATCATCTGTCCACTCATTCATACACCCAACCAACCTTCCACCCCTCCTCTCACCCAGGCCTTCACACACCCAACCTTGACCCATCCTTCTACCTACCCTTCCGTTCCTCTAAAATATAGAAAAGATGGTATATGGGACAGAAATAGACCTCCATTAATGCATATGGTGTATTTGAATAGTAGTGAATTGAATTGTTTTTCCAGTATATACTCATTTTATGTGTATGTATGTGTGTATATGCACACATGCATGCCTGCACACACAAGTGCTAATGGCATGATGCCCATGTAGAAGTTAGAGGACAAGTTGCTGAGTCTGTCTTCTCCTTCCACCCTGTAAGTTTCTGGAGTATTGAATACAGGTTGTCAGGCTTGACAACTAATGACGTCAGCTGCTGAGCTCTCTCACTGGCCCCTGAATCAGAGTGCTTTTTTTGTTGTTGTTTCTATTTAAATTAACTTAATGAATGTGTACTTTAAGATTTGTCTTAAATTTCTCTTTTAAAAAATTGATTTTGTTATGCATATACATGTATACAGGTGCATGTGTACCCTCTTAACAAAGCAGCGTACCCTCTTAACCAGAGAGCCATCTCCCTAGCTCCTCTTCCAAAACTCCTATAGTTACCACATACTACTTTCATTATAAAAATAATCACCATTAAGACTATTGGAGACATTTAGCACTAAGGGTAATTACAACACAGAGAGAAATCCACAGTCTCCATCCAGCTACTGAGAAGAGATGGCGGGGTTTCACAGACCTTCAGTATGAGTCAACAGTATGAAGCAAGTGGCTTAAAAACACATTTTTTTTTTATATGAACCTGTGGATTCTAGTGTTCAAATTAAAGTGGATTAAAATTCTAATAATTAGAGCCACTAATTAGAGCATATTAGGGACAAGGCATGGTCAGTGGTGGTGATAAAACTGTCAATATTCAAGGCTCTTTTTTAAAAATCAGCACTTTCCTCAGTAAGCTCTGAGCTTTCTAGTCATCGTTCCTAGCTCTGCGACAGATCACCAGACATTTTGCCTTTGACTTCTCTGAATTTCCTCATAGGCTCCAAATCACAGATAAGATCAGTAGGTGCCCCCATATTCCTCTCTTTTAAGTCTCTGGCAAGATTTCTTGATGGAGACATGGCAGTGTCATTGTGGATCCTGAATACAGTGTAGACAGACTCTAGTTAAAAGGCCAGGGCAGGGCCAGTGAAATGGCTTTCTGGGTAAAGTGCTTGACATTCAGGACTGATGACCTGAGTTCAATTCCTAGATCTCATGTGTAGATGAAGGGGAGAACCAGCTTCACAAAGCTGTCCTCTGACCTCCACATGTACGCTGTGGCAAGCATACACCATATACACAAAATAATAATAAATTAAAAAATTGAAAAAGAAAGGTCAGGGCAGGTGGCCAACAGGGATAGAGAAAAGGAAGAGAAGTCAACACTGGTAGTCAGATGGATTTTAATTTGCTCTCCCAGCAGAGCTTAGCAGGATTCTCGGGCTATCTGGAGACAGACATATTCTTACGTTTCACTAGTTGGGAGGGACACCAGGTAGAAATGTTTCCTCAGAAAGAGAACTTGGTCCTAGTTATTTGTGGGGCTGAGGCTGAAGAATCACAAGTTCAAGGGCAGCGTGTGCTGCAGAGTGAGTCCAATCTGAAACAATATGAGCTTATCTCACCACCAACAGCAGCAGCAAAAGGGAGTGGGGATGGTGGAGAGTTCCTTCGGATGCTTGAGATCCTGGGTTCAGTCCTCAGTAGGCACCAGGCTCTGTGGCTGTCTCTTTTCTTGCCAGCCTCTTAGACGCCACTGCTAAAATCAGAGGACTTGGCTGGGCTCCAATCTTTGAAACTGCTGACCTCCCTGAGTGTGGAGGCAAGGCAAGGGCTGGGAAGGATACAGACTGGAACTCAGGATATGTTCTTTGGGTTTCCACTGGTGGAGCTGTCTTGGACTTCCCAAGCAATGGGAGCCTAGCGCTTCCATAAGACTGACCTCAGTTTCCCTGCATTGGAAGATGAAGATCCACTGTGTCAGAATCCTCTGAGGTAGGGTCATGTGTGCAGATTAAAGATAGGCACTGAGAGGGAAGGAAGACAGAAAGAAAGCATAAAATTAGAGTTGGCACGTGAGAGAAAGAGATTAAACAGAGAAAGAGAAAATCGCCAGCGGCTTTGGATTTACCCAGCCGGAGTTTTTCTCCACTGGGCAAGGAAAGCTTAAGTAATCCAAATTAATTTCTAGTTAAAGGCAGAGCTCAGAGAGCAATCAAACAGGTGACCACAGCTGGCACCAAATTTCACTGGGAAATAAAACACTAATGCTAAAAATAGGCCACGTGTGCTCAAGATGGGAAGGCTTGAATTGCCAGCGGACTGCAGGTGCAGCGTATGGGTTATAGATATTTCAATCACCGGTGCGGCGCATCCACAGCAGACACCTGCTCCGTGCTAGTCACTGGCCTTCTGCAAGCTAGGTACAGACTCCCTGTCCTGGGGTCACTCACTGTCTATAGTGGGAGATGCTCAAAAGAAAGAGATCTGTTCAGTCTCATCAGACTTGAGTTTGGGGAAGGTTGCTCAGAGGGCATTGTGGGGAATGGATTGGGGACTTGGCTAGAGAAAATACAATCAACTGGGAGATACTAGCTGTCATCTTGATAAAGTGTTATGACTTGGGAAGCTGGTGAAGAAAAGATGGACTTAGGGAGGCCAAACAATGAACTTGACAACCACGTGACTATTTCAATGCGCTACATCAAACAGAGAAAGAAAAACAACTAGATGTGGTAAGACTCACTGATGTTGTCCTGGGAGGAAGGGCATGTAGGAAGAAGACATTTAGGGTGCACAAAAGGTACAATCGGAGACCCCTGTACCTGAGGTGACTTTAGGGCTCTTCTTCCCATTTGTGATGCTCTGAATAAGAGATGTGTCCTTGGGCATTTAAATGCTTGGCCCCCAGCTGGTTTTGCCCTTTGGGGTATGGTTTTATTGAAGGAAATACATCACTGGGGGAAGGCTTTGAGGTTTCAAAGACTCAGGTTATTCCTAGTTTACTCTCTGTCTTAGTTAAGGTTTTATTGATGTCAAGAGACACCATGACCACTGCAACTCTTATTATAAAGGAAAACAGTTAGTTGGGACCACCTTACAGTTCAGAAGTTTAGTCCATCACCATCATCATCATGGCATGAAGCATAGTGGCAAACAGGCAGACATGGTGCTAAAGAGGTAGCTCAGAGTTCTACATCTGAATGCACAGGCAGCAAGAAAATAACTGTGAGCCACTGGGCCTGGTTTGAGCTTCTTAGACCTCAAAGCACACTACCCTACTCCCACCCCATGATACACTTCAGCCAACAAAGCCACGCCTACTCCAACAAAGCCACACCTCCTAATGCTGTCACTCCCTATGGAACTATTTGTGCCATTTTTATTCAAACCACCACGCCTTCTCTGCTTTGTGCTTGTGATTCAAGATATGAGGTCTCTGCTGATATTCTAGCTGCCATGTCTGCTAACTACTGTCTCCTCCATCATGGACTCTAACCTACTGGAACTATAAGCCAAATAAACCCTCCTATAAATTGTCTTGGTCATGACATGTTTTCACAGCAACAGAAAAGTAACCAATACACCACTCTTCCCATTCCATGAGATGCTGCTCCTGCTTCAAGATTCGCTCTGGCCTTGAGATCTATTGCTTCAACTGCAAGTGTAGGGACTCTATCAGCCTTTGAAATTGACTAGGGATGGAAGACTCATGCCCTGCCACTTTTTGGTGGTGACCTGCTTTCTGTAGACTTGTTCTGTGATGGACTATTCTCTGCAGGTGTCTCAAGACCCTCTAAGAACCTAGGGCTGGAAGACTTGGTGACAGTCTCTTGGCTGGAACCTTGAAGACCACCAAGGGCACTGAACCGTTTCTTAGCTCCTCTCAGTTGGCATCCTGCTGCTATTGAACCTCTCAATATTTCTACTTTTCTGTCTGAATTGTTACTCTTGTGGCAAAAAGAAATTCCCCATTTGTTCACACTTTATGCCCTACCCATTCCATTCTTGGAGGCAGAGCAAGACATGAAGATGAGATAAAATTCAGCTGTCTCATCTTGCTTGCGTTAGATGTATGAACACAGTTGGCTCTTGTGGGTTAGGAAGCCACGTGCTGATATTGTCCTCTGGACAGTGGGGCTGTAAACTTGGAACTTCGAATCCTGTTATAAAAGGGAGCATGGAGGACAGGTTTGCCCTAGTCAGGAAGGTGAAAGGGCTGAATCAATGCGAACATTGGGAAAGAAAGGGTTAACGTGTGAAGTGTGTTGCCCAGGAACACATAACAGGAAGAGTTGCAGTTGCTGGGAAAAGAAGGGTGGAGAAATGTAAACAGTTAAGATGGAAGGCCAAGAAGAGAAATGCTGGCTATTTGAAACGTGGTAATGTTGGGGGATAGGTTTTTGCGTCTTTGTCTTTTCATAAACATCACTGGTGGGTGGATTGGTGCTAAGGAGTGAGGAGAGAGGGGTTCAGTTCCCAGGGTACTGGATTGAGTGGTGACATTCACTGAAGCATGCAGTCTTAAGGAAGAACACACAGGTACAGACAGTTTCTAAGTCAAGATATCCAGGAGTCAAGTAGACACGGGCCAGGGGATATGTTACGGTTTGAATCTGAAATGTCTGCCACAGGCTCATATTGTGAATGCCTGGTCCTCCAATCATGGTGCTATTTTGAAGGCTGGTGGAAGCTTAGGTATTAGGGCACTGCAGGTATAAATACACCACTAGGGACTGCCTCTTGAAAGCTATATTCGCCTCTTTTGGGCCCAGGCACAGCCTCTCCTACTAATGCCACCACAGAGAACCCCTTAAAGCTTCCCTTCCTTTCACTGTTTCTGTCAGGCACTGTCACAGCCAGGAGAGAAAAAAAAAACAAAACAAATCCAGGCTCACTCATTCTCAACCCTGGATCTTTTTGTACTCATTTCTTCTGAGTTCAAGGTGACTACAAGACATCTAAAGGAACCTGAAGACCAGATCTACAGCTCCGAGCTCTGAAGACTCCCTATAAAACTCTATGCTACTGACTCTCTGCTCTGATTGGCTGCATACTGGAAACAAGGGCTTCTCCCATCTAAATAATTGCGTTGTCATTGGCCCATTAACTCAATGAATATTTCCTAGACACTAGTGACTATATAGGCACTCTGTTGGGTGGTACTTACAGACAAGCTGTACTTCTTCCCTGTGAAGAACGGAGGCAGTGAATACCCAGCAAATGTAGAGCTGATTGGTTCTGCCTCTGCCTTCGCTGCTGTGTGGGGCTAGTAAAGATGGCTTGTGCCTTGTCTGCTTTGCCCTTCTGCTGGGATGGCAGCCAACCGTCTAGAAACTGTTTCCTTGTCTTTTCAGATGCCCCCAACTACTTTTAGATGAGAATTTCAAAACTATCTTCTGTCATCTCTTTGATGACAACTCTCTTTCAAAGTCCACCTTTGGACTCTGAGGCTCTGAGTTCCTAGAGACCAGGACTCAGACCTCGAACATTTCTCCACTTAAAGCTTTGTAGCTGACCTCTGAATCTCTGAATAAAGCCTTTTAAATAGCACAGGGCTTATCTGCTTTCAATAGTTAAAGTCAAAAGAGAATAAATTAATTATGAACTTTGATTTGTTCATCTGTCTACTTCTCTAGACTTTAAATATCTTGAGGGTGGGGCTATGTAGTCAGCCTTGTTCCCCATACAGTCCATGGTACACATTAGGCAATTACAATTAAAGTGTGTGTGTGTGTGTGTGTGTGTGTGTGTGTGTATGTGTGTGCATTGAAAGAATAAATGAGTAAGTGTCATGTTTTGATGATCAATATATTTTTAAATTAATTTTCATCTTATTCAATCTTGTTTTCACCATCTTCTCAATTGTAAATAAAGTTTCTATAGGACAAAATTTTGGTTGTTGGGTGATGAAGGGCATATTACCATGTGTGCTCAGAGTATGGGTTGATGGATGGCTTAGAACTCAGGCCTGTAATTGCTATCTTTCACATTCGATTTCATTGTTAGTTGCTTTTCTGTCTGTTCTGTGGTTTGCAGGGGCAAATCCAATTCATTTCTCAACTCCTTACTAAATCTGGGTAATATGTTCAAACGCTGGGTGGAGAAGGACCCTGGAGTCAGGACATTTAGAAAAGCTCTTTATGTGTCCCTCCTAAGTGCTTTCTTGAGCCAGGCATGGTGGCGCACGCCTTTAATCCCAGCACTTGGGAGGCAGAGGCAGGTGAATTTCTGAGTTCAAGGCCAGCCTGGTCTACAAAGTGAGTTCCAGGACAGCCAGGGCTACACAGAGAAACCCTGTCTCGAAAAAACAAACAACAACAAAACAATCCTGCTCCTAAGTGCTTTCTCTCTCTTCACAGGTCCCAAGAAACAGGTAAGATTTTTTTCCTTATTGTGTGCTGAAAGAGAACTAAAGTATAAAGAAGGTGAGCAACTCATCTGAAGTTGGAATTTGAACCAAGTTAGTTCTGCCTTCCCAGCCCCTGTTGGAAGAGAGAGTCTGCAATGTCAGTAACTGCCAGAGTCATCCAGGATCCTGGGAATTTGCTTGGTCTCCACTGCAGAGGCTACCTGGGCCTGGAGGCTGAGAGTTGGGGTGGTGAGCATGTGAATGACAGCAAGACCCAGGGACTCTGTGCTGGGTGGCACTGTTGGCTACTGTGAGTCATGGCCGCCCAGAGACTTAGACAAGCTGTGTCTCATAGCCATCTACCTTCCAGTGACCTCAGAGGAGGCAGAGGTTATGACTATTCCCTACTATATGTCTCTTAAAAGAGATCAAGCTGGGAGGAGGCCATGCTGAGGGGACCCATGTCCCTCACATACAATTGACAAACTAATACTGATAAGCAATGGCCCTCATGACCCTACATCATTCTCGCTCACAGTGTTGCCTTCTCCTCCCAGACCACCACTTTGCAAACACAGTAAGTGAGACTGTAAGAGGTACAGGTAAAGGAGGCATTGACCAGGTGGTCTGAAGAAGCCAGGGCTCACAGGGTCTATTCAGGATACTGGCTGCAAAGTGAAGACCCTCGTGGTGCCCAGGAGAGGGATGGAAGGAAGGGAACCAAGTCTTGGCAGAGATCTATGGTCTCAGCGCAGAGGGAGAAGGCACGGTGTTTGGAGGGAAAGAGCTCAGACACTGTTTCCAAGCAGATCTGAGCCAAACGCTGACTCTCCAGCTAGTGTCTGCATCGTGCTCTTTCCTTTACTCCCAGCTGCTTTCTGGAAAAGACAACAGCAGCGTCCACTCTGCAGTTTATTATGCAGATTAGAGACAATAAGACCGAACAGTCTACACAGAGTGCCAGGCATCTCTAGCCTCACCTGAGGTTTTCAAGGGTAAGGTGGGGTGGAGGAAGAGATTGGCACTCAACCTTCCCCTCTGGAAGCGTAGAAAATTCTCCATGCGAAGCCCAGGGGGAGCTCTGGTCCAACCCTGGCTCCCCAAGTGGGAATAAATATTTATTGAGAGTCAGGCAACCTTACCAAATTTCTTCCCGACCCCTTGGCCACACTCCCTCTCTTCATAGTTGGTCGCTGCCGCGTTCAGTGGAGAGAGTCTCAGCGTTTCAATAGATTAGATGGAGGGAGCCAGAGAACCTGGGGGAACTTGAGCTGATGTGAAAGGCTGGGCCGAGAATGCTTCAGACCCTGAAATTGAGTCGCTGTTGGGATTTGCTTTTGAGCCTCTGATTTGCAGTTGGCATATTTATAGGAGACCCTGAACTATTAAAGGATGTGCTCCCGGGCCTCTTGCCAAAGCATCCCTGGCTCGGTTCCTTCCACAGTGTGCCAAGTTTTGACTGCCCTGGGTTGCAGCCTTACAGCCAAGGGACACTTGGAGGCCCCAAGATAGCCCTGGGAAAAGTGTCAAAAGCAATGGCCTTAATGTTTAGAAAGGCACCATGCTAGAGGTGTTATCAGATCTCAGGAACCCCGGGTGAGGAGAGCCGGGCCACTGGGGCCTTTTAATGATTCAACACTCTGCCATGAGTTGAGAAGTCTGAGGCCTGACTGAAATCCATTGTGTGTATACTTTCCAAACCTGCTTCTAGCCACATAAAATGGGAATGAATGCATCTGTCTCTTAGAGTTATTATTTTTTTTTTTTGAGAGTTCTTAGAGCAGGCCTATGGCCACTGACTGGCATACATTGTGACACTCAGCGAACAAATACCAGGAGTTGTTAGTCTACTCTGAAAAGAAATGAGACCTCAGGAGAGTGAACAGCACTGAGCTCAGGTATGTTCTAATCTGACACCCTTCTTTCTGGCCATGGGTATCCTGCTTGAGCTGGGAAATCCTCTCAGGGAGTTCTACGTAAGTACAGTAACAGAGTCTGGAGTTTGGGGGAACCCTATATTCTTTGTGAAGCAGGACCCTCTAGACCAGAAGCATATAGGAGAGCATGTAGGCAGCCGGGGCAGACAGGAGAGTGGCAGTCACCCATCCAGGCACAGGGGTCTCGAGGCTTGGTGTTGTCTTGTGTTGTCTCTGTATTATTGTGGTTGATGAGCTACCACGGTGTCTGTGCGTTGCTTTCATTCTGCCTTGTTTTGCAGCTGTGACCACAGGGAAGGGTGACAGGAAGGGATGTATTGATTGTGTCACTTAGGCACTGGTCTGTCCCATTTCAGGTGGAGCACCTACCCTGGAAAGCTCCCTTCTGTCTATTAGCCTGACACCCTTCCCTCCTTCTTTCTCCTCCTCTACCTGCTCACCTCTTCTCCCTGGCTCTTTCTCTCCAAAATCATAGGGATGAGCTACTCTGTAGCCTGGTAGTTTTGTTTTTTCTAAATATCTTTTTATTTTTAATTGTCACAGAGTGATTGCATATATTTTTGGACAGTGTGTGTGTGTGTGTGTGTGTGTGTATCTGTGTATCTGTGTTGTATATCTATGTTCACACCTATGCACATGCATGTAGAAGCCACCTCAGAATATCTAATATCTTCCTCTTTGCCTTTTTGCCTTGAGATACAATCTCTCATTGAACTGCAAATTCATCATTTGGCCTAGCTAGCTAACCCTTAGGGATCCTCCTGCCTCCAACCCACAGTGTTGGTGTTACAGATGTCACAACTATGCCTAGCTTGTTACCTGTGTGCTGGGGATTCAAACTCAGGTCCAGTGCAGACATATAGTATGTAATGATCAAGTCAGTGTAAGTTGAATGTCTATAACCTTATACATTAGCTCATCTTTTCCAGATAGAAGCATCCCAACCTCTTCTCCACTAGCCACTCTGAGATATGCCCTGGCTATGCCCAGCCATAGACACCCGCTCTGCTACAGATCATTGGGAGTTATTCTTGTCCAACTGCACTCTGTAGCTGGGACTTCTTTCCCCATTTCCCATCTCCCTCAACCTTCCTCCTTGGTTCTGATAACCATTATTCTTTTAAATTTTTTTTATCTATCTATCTATCTATCTATCTATCTATCTATCTATCTATCTATCTATTTAGTATGTGGGTGTTTATCTTCATACTTATCTGTGTACCACATGTATGTCTGGTGTCCTTTAAATCCAGAAGTGGGTATTAGAACTCCAAAGCTGGAATGACAGATAGTTGTGAGCTGCCACAGGGGTTCTGTGAACTGAACCCAGGTTCTACAGAAGGGCAGACAGTGCTCTTAACCACCAAGCCATCTGTCTGGCTCCCATAACCATTATTCTTTTCATTCCTTCTGTGAGATTGACTTTTAAACCTCTAAACAAAAACACACAAATGCTCACTTTTCTGTGCCTGTCTTTTTTTTTTTTTAGCCAAATATAATGTTCTCCAGTCTCCATGCTGCCACAAATGACAAAATGTCATTCATTTATATTGTAGAGCAATAGTCCATTATGCTTACATACTACATTTCCTTTATTTATTAACCAACTGATGAACACCTAGGCTGGTTCCGTATCTTGGCAACTGTGAATGGTGCTGTAAGAACCTGTGAGTACACGTGCCGTGTCACATGTTGATCTCCATTCCTTTGGCTCTGTATCCAGTAGAAAACTGTGAGATCAGATGGTCGATCTGTTTTTAGTTTACAAAGGACCCTGCATGTTATTGCCTGTGGTGACTGCTCTAAGTGACATCTTCATGGGCCATTACCAAGCTATCTCCGATGGTCCCATATCCATACTCTGCATCCTCTGTAGCTGGGAAGAACTCTGGATAGTATGGGCTGTGCCGCTTGACAGCTTTCTACTTTTTTAATGGATTCTTTGTGGATTCCACATCACACACCCCAATCCGACTCATCTTCCCATCCTTTCGCCCATCACCCTTTCAACCTCCTCCTTAAAGAAAACACCAGCTAGCGGTGGAAGCTTTGGTGTGTCACAGAGGATACCCTTTTTTCCAAACAGCTTTTCTTGCAAACATTCACTGTAATGATTCATTAGTCTGGTTCAAGGCTCCTGACTTCTGCTATACTACCAATACTGGATCCTTACTGGGACTCTTCTGTTGTCTTGTATCATGGAGGTCCTGCAGCTTTGGATCAGCAGGATGTGGGCCAGCGCACTCTCCTACTACAGGTAGGAGGCTTGGGGGATTGGGTGGCATCTTTCCTGAACCCACACCACCACCTTGCAGATGAGAAAGGGGGGCTGGGCAAGGACAGCTCTCCCCAGCTCATGGCCTTGGGGCTAGCTCACCCCCACCACCACTGGGGCCAGCTCACAGACAACCCTCACTGCCACCAGGACCAGTGAGGTACAAGGCCTGCTCCCGAGTGCTGCAGCTGGCTCGATGGCTTTCTCAAAAGGCCTCTGTGCACAGGTGGTAGGCCTGCCCCACCACCCACAGTCATGGTTTCCATGGTTGTGCATTGTTAATAGTGAGCATAATAGTGATCTGTGGTGTCTGTCCAAGAGTAACCCTGTGTCCTGTAGAAGGCCATACACGCTGCTGTGGCAGCTTCTGTGTAGTTCCCACTACAAGCCTCAGACCGAGGTTGACAAGCACCGAGACTCTCCCACTTGCACATAATTGCCTTCGATGCTTAGGCTCTGGGAGGAGGACTCAAGTCACTTTCTTATCTTTGTCTCTGATTGGCAGGCCTGTGTGAGGCACACTGGTAGGGGGTGGGAGGTGGATATAGTTGGAGAGGGAGGCAGAAGAGGCCATGGGCCTACTCCACACAAGCCTGTCTGTCATGGGCCCCAGAAATGTGATAACATATCAGATCTCTCCCTGTAACCTTGTCAGCCCGCTGCCAGCTCACACAGTACCAGCCTTTGACAAGACGAAGGGAGGGTGATGGGAAACTCCTCTCTTGGCAACAGGGAGTCTGTCATGGGATCCCTGAGGGAGCAGTGCCTATTCTTGAGTCGCATCTGCCAGCACCTTGACTCAAACTTGCCCAAGGATGGGACTGCACTCATCCGGCATTCTGTGTTCTGAGTTACATCCCCGTCAGCCAATGCACTTCTATTACCTTAATTGCAGTGTTTAAAATACTTCTCATTGCTGGAAGAGTTGGTGTATGGAGAGCGATTCCCTTGTGGCGATGGCAGGAATGTTTGCCTCCTTGGGGACCAGGCAGGCACCTGCTGCTCCTCCCGAAGCTCCCCTTTCTCTGCACAGCCCACTCCCTTCCTAGGAAGATTCCCTTCCATCTCCGAGTGCATCTGCAGCATCGGATGACTGGCAGTCCCTAACTCAATTACTCAAATGTGGCTCATTGCACACTTTTGAGGCATCCCAGATAGATCATTCAGAATCCTGTCATTACCTTTTGGTCTACCTAAGTGTCTTAGATCCCAGGAACAAAAGACATGACCACTGCTGCTGCTGCTGCTGCAGCAGCAGCAAAGAAGTCCTTTATGAGTCAAGGGTGGGATGCGAGAGTGTCTACCGGGCCATCTGGCCAATGCTGACAGGGTGGCAGGGACAAAAAGAGAAACTGACAGGCCTTCTTCCAGGGAGGAAATTGCTGCCAGCAGCGTCCCGCATCTCTGCTCTAAGCATCCTCTCTCTTTTCCGCCTCCATCCCTTATTTCTCAATGACTCTTGTAACATTTACTAAAAATCAAGAGGTGCCAAAGGACAGGTAGATGTGAGAGTGGATGTGGCCTTCAGAGGTGATGGAGCAAGAAGGGAGATATTTCGAGACATTCAAAGTCAAAACAGTCAAGGTGATGGCTTTCAAATAGTCTTTCTATTCAGTTTCCTGGACCCAGACAGCCAACTCAATTTACAATTCGTGCTTACTGCAAGGTGGGCTCAACACTCAACAGGACGGAGCT
Organism: Mus pahari; assembly: GCF_900095145.1. Classification (NCBI taxonomy): domain Eukaryota; kingdom Metazoa; phylum Chordata; class Mammalia; order Rodentia; family Muridae; genus Mus; species Mus pahari. The sequence continues at coordinate 51,500,122 of NC_034591.1, forward strand.
GGACCTAGGACCTCTCTAGGCATTAAACCTCTTTACCAAGGAGCTTTCAGATCTTTCTCAGATAGTCATATTTCCCCATTACCAACGGTCCTGTGGCGGTAGCAAGCAGCCAGTCTCTCTATCATGTTGGCTTTATAAGCTATGAAGAAGAGCTTACTCACATCCCACTAGCGCCATTCCCAAATCACAGCTGTTTAGGAATACCACGAAGTCAAGGGTTAACCATCTAGAAAAAAAATCGCCTCAGAAAAAATCATCCCAAAGTGCGCAAATCCCCAGAGGAAAGCTGGAGAGTAATTGCAGGTAGTTGGCTTCACAAATACCCTTTAAACATAATTGGAAGGCACGCCATGCTTGCAGCCATGCACTATAAATGCTAACTACTAGGAGGCAGCAGCCATGGAAATGAGCAGCTCCCCCACCTAGCTGAGGTTTCCACTGGAAAGCCCTTGCAGAGCATTGCCCTCCAGATGTGTGTGGCCCCACCTCTTGGAAAATGCTGTTCACCTGGAGGTGGACTGGGGAGTGGGTGAGCTTTGATTTCATTCGGAAGTCCAAACTTCTTACCATTTACTGTTTTCTCTCTGAACCTTCCCCAAATGGAGAAGAAGCGTCTATGCTTGTTCTTCTTGTCTTCTCTCTCTCTCTTTTTTTTTTCTCCTTATCTTCTGACAAGCCTTGGTTTGGCCTGAAAGTCTCCATAAACATCCTAGTGCCATTGGTTTTCCACAACATCATTTTTGTTTTTAATGTTCACAAAGAGCTTTACCATATAGTTATAGCATAGCTTCTTTGAAAATAACAAACACACAAGAAACTCTTTCTGTGTATCTGCCTTAGATATAGCATCTAGTAAAATGGCTTTCAACCTTCCCATCACCGTGATCCTCTAATACATAGTTCCTCACGTTGTGACCCCCCCAACCATAAAAAAACTACATTGCTACTTCATAACTGTAATTTTGCTACTGTTATGAATCACAATGTAAACATCTGTGCTTTCCGACGGTCTTAGGTCAGCCCTGTGAAAGGACTGTTCAACCCCAAAGGGCTGAGACCCACAAAGGGCTTGAGAATCGTTAATCTAATATGTTAGTCACTGTATTTCCATACGGTAAAAATGTATTATCCACTTCTTATAGATACGAAAACAAGTCTGGGAGAAACAGTTTGCTAGGGCTGGATCTTGCCTTTAGGTCGCAGACTTTCCAAGTTTCCATGTTGACTACTGCTACCATTCAAGTTCTTTCCAAATTTTAAATATCACAGAGCCACGAAGAATATCTTTAGGGCTATCGCCTTAGCACATTTCCATGTTAATTTCAAGAATAGGATACTAAGGCAATCTGGAAGCCCTGGAGGCCTACCCCTCCTTCCCACTGTAGCCTTCTCTGCCCACTCACAAGACTGCATTGGAATCTTGAAAGACAAATGTATCTTTAAACACTGAGAACTCTTATTTTAAAAATCATTATTATTTTTTTCTTTCTTCATTGGCAACCCTTATTTATCAAACTACTAGACGGCTAAACATTAGAAAGTTGTCATGGTGGATTGTATAAAAGGTAATTATTGGAATACATAATTCCTGAAATATTGCTTGCTTCTGGCATTCAAATGTATAGCTTTTAAAAACCCAAAGAAGCCCTTATCAGGCTCCAGGTCTACCTCAGGCCACCCAGTTCACACTACTGAGAAAATGCCAAGCTCTGCTTCTCAGGCCAGACTGGTTATATATGCCTCTCAACCACTCCTGGGAGCCACTAAATCTGAACAAACTTTTGATTGGTGTGAGTATGTCAGGCATGATTTTACACAGATGGGCAGTCTTTGTGTTTACTCTCAATGATGGAACACCGAGAATCTCAGTGGGGTTGCTTAGGACAGAAAGGAAGTTTTTGGACAATTTGAAAACTCCTAATTCTAATCACTTCCATATGTACATGTCTGGGTGTGGGTATGTGCACATGCGTGCAGATTCCTGCGGAGGCCAGAAGAGGGCATCAGATCCCATGAGGCTGGAGTTACAGGTGGTTGTGAGGCACAGAGTGAGTTCTGGCAACCAAACTCTGGTCCTCTGGAAGAAGAGCGAGTGGTCCCAGCTGTCATCTAGCCAGCCCCTCAACTCAAGGACTTTTAGGACAGGTGGAAGGCTTGCCAGTAGAAATTTCATGTGGTAGAGTAAAAAAAAAAAAGCTTTAAGGAAAGCGGGTGAAGGAAACCGAACTTTTAGGTATATAAGACAGACCCTATAAGATCTTGGCAGCACTCCAAAAGAGATTTGTAAGTAGGGATGAAGATTGGATTTAGAGGGTACCTATGGCTTCTAGTTAGCGGAGGGCAGTTTGCTAAGTTTGTAGTGTGCCACGCACTTCCAAATGTTAACTGCCCGTGGCTCATTGCAAGCCATTGAGGAAACTGGTTGGTTATCTTAGGGAGCTCTCTTCTGATAAGCTGATATTCTATGGTCCTACTCATGACAATTCCTTCTTTTTTCAAAGACAAAACAAGAAAACATTAGTCTAAGATCATTTAAATACACTATATTTTACTCAGTCTACTGTAAATTCTGCAATCTAGAAAAAAAAATTGAAATGCCCTAAGAATTTATGGTCAGGTCTCTATATCAAGGAACACTCTCCAACACGTGTGCACATGGCTATGCTGAAAATATCCACAGTAAATTTCATTGCATTTGAAAACTAGGAATGAATAACATGTTCAATAGGGAAAGAGATAAATGAACTGTCAAGTGTCATGTGATGGGTTGCTACTAAACAAATGAATTAATTAGATTTGTATGTTCCAATGCAGGGAGTTAAAAGACATAATATTGAGTGAAAAATGTAACTTGCAGAATGCCAGATTCAGTATTACACCATTTATACAAAACACATAACTTAATAACATTCTATTTATAGCTGTATATGTAATATAAAACATCACTGGAAAACTGCACCCTAAATTGATGATAGTGATCATATCTGGGAAGTGCAGAGAGGAAGTTTCCACCTTGCATTAATTGTTCTATTTATCTTATTTATAAAATCAAGTACAGTTTACTTCTGGGTTAGGAGCATGCAATTTATTATTGTTTGTGCTTTTCTGCACTTTTTAAATGACATGAAAAGGACAATGGGAAGAGGAGAAAGGAGGAAGGAAGGAAAGAATGAATGAAGGAAGGAAGGAAGGAAGGAAGGAAGGAAGGAAGGAAGGAAGAGGAAGCGGAAGCGGAAGGCTGGAAAAGAACAATATATTTATGATTAATTATCCTAGACAGAAAATAAGTACAGAATACATCTCTCCTAGAACTTGGCTCCACCACATAGAAAGATGTGTTCACATAGCCTTGAGGATTTATTTAATAAGTTATTTTAAAAGTTGTTATCATTAGGTAATGAGAAGTATGTTTCTTTTTTATGTATTACCTGCATCTCAACTTTGGGCTCAGCTGGGGTGATTAACTTTTTTCAAGGGCCTGATGATATGCAGGTAATCCTTTTGGAGGTCTGTTTTAAATTTTTTTTTCAATCCTATTTTATACACTGTCTTATTACAAATGAATATGGGAATATATAATCACGTTACAAATCTTTAGTGTGTGTGTGTGTGTGTGTGTGTGAGAGAGAGAGAGAGAGAGAGGGGGGAGAGGGAGGGGGAGAAGGAGAGGGAGGGGGAGGGGGAGAGGGGGAGGGGGAGGGCAGAGGGAGACGGAGATGGAGAAGAAAAGAAAAAACCCATACAGAATACCCAAGATACAGTCCACAGAACTCAAAAGGCTCAACAAGCTGAAGTGCCCAAGTGAGGATGCCTCAGTCCCACTTGGTAGAGAGAAGAAAGTAATCACAAATGGGGAGGGAAAGAAGGACTTGGAAGGGACAGTGGACAGGGTGGGGAGGGAGTGGGGGGTAGAGGGGAACCT
>NC_034591.1:51504069-51539205 GCF_900095145.1 Mus pahari
TGTGTGTGTGTGTGTGTGTGTGTGTGTGTGTGTGAGAGAGAGAGAGAGAGAGAGAGAGAGAGAGAGAGAGAGAGAGAGAACCTAAGCAATCCTGCTCATAAATCCTAACAACCCCCCTCTTAGATTCTAAACTTGGATTAGGCTGGGACATTGGCTTTGTCTTCCACGTTGGACCTTGGCAAGCGTTTGCAATAATTACTCTTTAAACATCTTTGGTTGCACCTAGCCGTTTGTTCAGGTCTTGACACTGGTAGATATTTTGGCAAATCTGCATTCTCTGGCTGTAGGAACTTGCTCTCCACTATGGGGTATTGATGAGGTTGGTTGAGCTGCCATAGATGGGCATGTCTTATTTGAAGTAAGAGGGTAATTTCTGTGTGCTGTCTGTGGTTTACCAAAGAAAGGTGCACATTTATAGTCATGTGTGCTAGACTAAGTAATTTGTAATGAACAGAAGTTCATTTCTCACAGAACAGAGGCTGGGAAGTCTAAGGCTGAGGGGCTGGAAGCTAATGAGGGCTTTCATCTTATGTCATCCCAAGGAGGAACTATCCGAACAAAGGAAAGAGGAACAGAGAGTGGCCAGACTTAGCCCTAGGAAAGCAACTCACACGACAATGGCATTGACCCATTCACCAGGGCAGCACACACACTGTGGATCCCTCGCATCTCCTCAGGCAGCTGTTGGCACATCAGTGGGGTTAAGTTGTCAACACATGCTTTTGGAGACACATTCAGCCCATGGCAGTTAAAAGCTGGGTATTGGGGTACCACCATCGGCTCCTGTTACAAGGCGAAAGTTATTCTTTTCAGCGTCTTCTCCCCATTTTCAAGTAGAGATCTCACATCTCCTAAAAACCTGTACATTCAAGCCAGGCTGTTTGTGCCTGTAACCCTAACACTGGAGACCAAAGACAAGCGGATCCTGAGAGTTCGCTGGTCAACCAGCTTAGGCAATATGGTGAACTTCCAGTTCCCTGGGATACCTATCTCATGGAAGAAATGGTGGGAAGTGATAGGTCAGAATGTCTCACATCCTTCTTCTAGACTCTGCGTGCATGCACGTCAGACATGTGTATGTGCGCACAAATGGACACACACAAACACACAATAGCATGTATTCAGTGAGCTCATCAGCCTTGCACAATGTGTATGGTGGTATTTGTGGCAAAAGAATGGTAATTTGTGTTTCACCTTTGTTTTCACTATGTCTACCACATAACATGTTTGTAAGACTTACCATAAAAGATGTGAAAGAAATCTTTGAGAGGAAGGTAGAGAACCAGTTTTTAAAATAGTATTTCCATTAATCATTTGGGAATTTCATGAAATGTATTTTGGTCATGTTTGTCTGTCTTTCTCCACTTCTCCCATTCCTACTCACACCTACCTATCCATCCAACTTTTAAAAACATTTTTTGAAATCCAATAAGTCCTGTTAAATAATCTGGAGTGTGGGAGCATCCCCCGGAGTGTGCTTGACCTGCCAGGGCTTGTAGCATTAAAGAAAACCGACTTTCTTTCTCCATCTCACAGCAGCCACCAAATGACAATAATTCCTCAGCTAGGGGTGGGGCTTTGCGCCCACATCCCTCTTATGTGCTTGGATTTTGTCTGGGCCAATCTTACAGAAGTCTTGTGCATGCTGTCTCAACTGCTATGAGTGTTCATGCATCGCCTCTGTTGCATCTAGAAAATACGGTTTCCTTGTTCTTACTCATAGCTTCTGGCTCTTACAATCTTTCTGCCTGTTCTTCCACAATGATGCCTGAGCCTTGGGGAAAGGGAAGTGATATAGATGTCCCATTTAGAACTGAGCATTCTATAGTTCCTTATTCTCTGCACACTGACTAGTTGGGAGTCTCTGTTAATCACCCTCTGCTGTAAGAGGAAGCTTCTTGATCAGGGATGAGTATATCTATGGGTATACAGTAAGTCATTGTGAGAGGTTTTAATAGTATGTTTATTCAGCCGAATAATCATAGTAAGGCTCTCTGCTAGGGCCTGTGATCTATCTAGCAAGAGGTTCTTCAACCCACTAGTGGTCCCAAGTATCTCATAGAGCAGGCCTCAAATCACATCAGAAAGTGTTCAGTCACTCCTGCAGCATTGAAGTCACTATTGTGTCAGTGGATACGTCTTGCGAGCCACTTATTATTGGAGCGTGTCCAGTTCACAGCTGAGTAACATTGATGACTACTTCCCCCCTCTGGCAGGGTGTGGAACACCTTCCAGCACCATGAAAACTAGCCAGGAGGGAAGAAGTTTTCCAGTCACCATGAGTTTGATTTCTCCTTTTTTTATTATTCAGGTATGTGCTATCTTCAGCAATAAGGTCTTCCCCTCCAGGAGTGGATGACCTCTTTTGGAATTGTTTGTGAGAACTCTAGTTTTGTGTGAAGCATTATTATGAGTAAGAGTTCCTGATCTTGAGAGAAAACTTGTTAGCCATTTTAATTTGTCTGTTTTATGGACTCTGTTGTCTTTGACCTCAGGGACAATTGATCAGATATACTACCCAGTAACGGTCCATCTAACAGTCATTGACTTCTGGAAATGCTGAATTGGCCGGCCCATAGTTTGGCTCAAGCTCTGGGGCACCTTTATCCACCCCTTCTATTTCAGCTAAATCTCTTTTATTGGTCCTAGCACTCTGGGGCTGACCATGGCTTCTTCAGGGACATGCCACCTGTTTGAGCTAGTTTTAGATCAACTTGATACAAGCTAGAGTTACTAGAGAGAAGGAAGTCTCAGTTAGGATAATGCCTCTATAAGATGAGGCTGTTGGCAAGGCATCTTTTTCTTAATCTATGATTGAAGTGGTAGGGCCTGACCCATTATGGGAGGAGCCAAACTTGGGCTGGAAGTCTTCATTTCTATAAGAAAGCAGCCTGGGAAAGGCATGGGGAGCAAGCCAGTAAGCAGTACTCCTCCATGGCTTCTTCTTCACCTCCTGCCTCCGGGTCTTGTCCTCTTTGAGCTCTTGTCCTGACTTCTTCAGTAATGATGTGAAAGAGTAAGACAAAAAAAACCTTATCCACCCCCATGAAGTTGCTTTGCTCATGGTGTTTCACCACAGCAGCAGACAATCTGATACCACCTGCTGAACTGTGAGTAGAGCCACAATCCAGGCTTTTAACGACATTCGGCTAGCTAGCGAGGACATTTCCATGAGTGGATGTTGAATGTATGAGAAATCCCAGTGCCTTCTTTTCATGACTGTGGATAGAGAGGAACATACATTCCCTATCTAAAGGAGTTTTGTCCCACAGGGAAATCTGTGTAACCAACCAGTGACCCAAGCCTAAGATTCCATTCACGACTGACCACTCGCAGGACTGTTTGGCAATAATGCATGCCGGGGAGTAGTTTGTGAGTAAGTGCTATATTGCTCCCCCACCCCAAACAGCAAATCTCTCAATCTCTCTCTCCCTCTGTCCCTCTCTGTCTCTGTCTCTGTCTCTGTCTCTGTCTCTGTCTCTGTTTCTCTCTCTCTCTCTCTCTCTCTCTCTCTCTCTCTCTCTCTCTCTCTCTCCATTAAACACTTTTTCACTGATGTGATTAAGTATCTGACTATAACAACATAGGGAAGAAACATTTTACTTTGTTTTACAGTTTTGAGGGATGCAGCTCATTCCATTGGGGAAAGTGCAGGAAAGAGCAGGAATGCATGGTGACTGGCCTGGCGGCACTGCATCTGCAGACAGGGAGCAAAGAAAGGGGAACGCTGGCTGCTCAGTTCCAGAGCCTCAGGCCTCTTGTCCTGCATGCTTTCCATTGCTGTGGTAAACAACATGAGCAAAACGAATTTGGGGAGGAAAGGGTTTATTTCATCTTCTATGTTATGGGCTATAGTGATAGGAAATCAGGGCAGGAACTCAAGGAACTTGGAGGCAGGAATCAAAGCAGACACCATGGAGGAGCAATGTTTTACTAGCTTGCTTTTTATATAACCCAGGGCCACCTTCCCAGTTAACACAATGTAGAAACTTGCTCATGGGCATGCCCAGACATCTGTGTCCTCGTGATATTAGAACTTGTCAAGTTTACAGTCAGCTAAATAAATATAATGCCTTAGGACTCAGGAAGCAAACCATCACACATGCACACATACTACCATCACAGCCAGCAACAACCAGCTCCAACTGAGATGAATCTGAGTGGTCTCCTGAACAGGTGAATGCAACACTTGGTTCCCCTGAGACCATATGTAGATGTATTTTTGTATAATGGGAAAGAATCATGTTAAGAAGGGACATGGGAAAGATGGGGAGATAAGAGACCCTTAGGGTTGTCTGTTTTCTAAATGTTTGGGTGGGTCCTAGTGAGGAGAGATTATAAACAGAGCTAAAGGATTGTTGTTATGTTGAGGTAGGTGGTACTGTGGGGGAAGAAATCTCTTTGGTTAAACATGTTTAGGTTAATTCCTCCACTTGTGCTGGGTGCCTCTTTCAAAGGTTTTGCCCTCTACACAGTAACTTATTCCACCTCATACCAGTCAGAATGGCTAAGATCAGAATTTCAGGTGACAGTAGATGCTGGCAAGGATGTGGAGAAAGAGGAACACTCCTCCATTGTTGGTGGGATTGCAAGCTTGTACAACCACTCTGGAAATCAGTCTGCCAGTTCCTCAGAAAGCTGGACATAGTACTACCGGAGGATCCAGCAATACCTCTCCTGGGCATATATCCAGAAGATGTTCCAACTGGTAATAAGAACACATGCTCCACTATGTTCATAGCAGCCTTATTTATAATAGGCAGAAGCTGGAAAGAACCCAGATGTCCCTCAACAGAGGAATGGATACAGAAAAGGTGGTACATTTACACAATGGAATACTACTCAGCTATTAAAAACAATGAATTTATGAAATTCCTAGGCAAATGGATGGATCTGGAGGATATCATCCTGAGTGAGGTAATACAAACACAAAAGAACTCATATGATATGCACTCACTGATAAGTGGATATTATCCCAGAAACTTAGAATACCCAAGATACAATTTGCAAAACACATGAAACTCAAGAAGAAGGAAGACCAAAGTGTGGATACTCCGTTCCTCCTTAGAATGGGGGAAAAAATACCTGTGGAAAGAGTTACAGAGACAAAGTTTGGAGCTGAGACAAAAGGATAGACCATCCAGAGACTGCCCCACCCGGGGATCCATCCCATAATCAGTCACCAAACGCAGACACTATTGTATATGCCAGCAACATTTTGCTGAAAGGACCCTGATGTAGCTGTCTCTTGTGAGGCTATGCCAGTGCCTGGCAAACACTGAAGTGGATACTCACAGTCATCTATTGGATGGAACATAGGGCCCCCAATGAAGGAGCTAGAGAAAGTACCCAAGGAGCTGAAAGGGTCTGCAACCCTATAGGTGGAACAACAATATGAACTAACCAGTACCTCCAGATCTCGTGTCTCTAGCTGCATATGTAGCAGAAGATGGTCTAGTCGGCCATCATTGGGAAAAGAGGCCCCTTGGTCTTACAGGGGAACACCAGGGCCAAGAAATGAGAGTGGGTGGGTAGGGGAGCAGGGTGGGGGGAGGGAATAGGGGATTTTCGGGATAGCATTTGAAATGTAAATGAAAAAATATCTAATAAAAATTGGAAAAAAAAAGAATGAAAACCATTCTCATCTTACTGCGCTCTGGAACATGGGTCATTCATCGGCCTATAGAAAGGAATAAAGGGCACAGAGAACACACAACCCTCTCTTTGCTCCAGCCATAACTCACTCTCATTGTCTCTTCTGTGGTCTTATGACCAGGACAAGTTACATGCTCTCGCTTAGCAGAGCTTCAAAGGACAGTTTTCCTATGTTCCCAGGAATGTGTCTAGGACTCAACGGATACAGGATGTGGCCTGCTACCGAATTAGTTCCACAGGGACACAAGCAGAGCTCCCTTCGGATTCAGGAGACAGGACAAGTGGGCTAGGGAGGGGACATTCTTACTCTATTTCGAGGACCTGGCTTTCCTGCAAGGCTGAGGGGATACAGCTTCACTGGGCACCTAATGTGTCTAGACCCCCCCGTATCTTCCAGAACAGACCACCAACAGCACAGCAGTGGTAGCTGTGCTAAAGAACTACCCCAAGGTGGTTTGCATAAAGAAACTCTACAAAGATAGAGTCATTCTTCAGTTTTATAGCAAGAAGACAATTTAGTTTTGTCTAAAGCCCACATTTCTGCCTAAGTTACTGTGTGCCTACATAGATATGAGTAGCTTGATTTTTCCCCCCTTATTCCCTTCTACTCGAGTATAAGGAGGAGGCTCTGCAGGCTAAAGACAGAGGGTAGGTGAGTACACTTCTAGTGTCGCCCAGAGCCTAGGGAAGGCCACCGAGGAGCTCAGCACCCTCTGCCTCTCTCCTGAGCAAGACAGAAAAGCCCTCTCTCCATGGTTACAGATAAATAATATGTAGAATCCTTGCATTTGGCAGGAGAGCTCCAAGAGATTTCTGAGTACCCGGATTGTCCCCTGACTTCTGAGATTCCCCTATCATTATGGGTTGAAGCTCTGGCAGGGAGAGGGGCAAGAGCAGTGGTTCTCAACCTCTCTAATGCTGTGACGGTCATGTTGTGGTGGTGACCCCCAACTATAAAATTGCTTTGCTTTGCTACTTCATAACTGTAATTTTGCTGCTTTTATGAATCACAGTGTAAATAGCCGTGTTTTCTGATGGTCCTAGGTGACACCAGTGAGAGGGTCCTTCCCCACAGGTTGATCTAGATGCTAGCTCTTCTTTCCTTTGGAAGGTCAAAGCATAATTTTGTTCTGGATATTGTAAAATGTTCAGGGAAAACTTGAGTCTCTGCTTAGAGTCAGGCAGACACAGCCTCCATCAGACTATGGTGACTCTATCCTACCGTATCCTCTCACAGAATTTCCACATCCTTCTCTGGAATAGCGATGAAGAATTCCTGACTTCACATAGGGTGTTAGGAGAACTGAAAGACAAACACACAGGAACACTTCCCATGCTATATGCTTAAGTCATCATCTCCCTCTTGTTTAGAATTTAAGCATACATTAAATATATGTACATGAATCATAAATAAGAAATAATTCACCTCATGAATTTAGTACACTCGGAGAAAGCAGCACTTTGCGTAAGGTAGACTATTCCTGGCATCCTAGAAGCCCTAGAGACCCTACTGGACATTAGTACCAACCTTGCCCAGAAGAGGAGCATTGTCTTCAAACGTTATAAATTAGACAGCTTATCTTAACATTTTATATGCACGGAGTCCGAGCTCTGCTGTGACTCATTTTTTATTTGTTTCACTCGGCCTTGTGACTATAAGGCCTGTAGCACCTTGTACTGTCTGTGCCTTGTCCCATGTTTTGTGTTCACACTCTTTCTGCCTCTGAGAAAGCTGAGAGGCTGTGGTAATCAGGACAGACTCTGGTGCTGTCCTCTTCTGTGTAGCTTCTCACAGACCGAGAACCGCAAATCTTCAGAGGGCCGTGGCTGGAGGCCCCAGTGACCCCCCAACTTGCTGAACCAGTGTCCTGGGCTATGAGATCTTTTACACAGATGCTCTGGTTTAGATCTGTTCCCAAAGTTTATCAAAGATATCCCCGGTGCAACCAAGCTGAATTTGGGACCTTTAAGAGGTGATTATATCATGAAGCCTATGCCTACATGAATGGGCTACATCATTGTCACAGGAGATGGTTGTTTATCGTGGAAGTAGGTTTAGGTGAAAAGGATGCAATTTAGCCACCCCGACTCTGGCTTCTTCTAGGTGCTTGTGGGTACACGCACTTACTCTGATATCCTTCTGCCTTCCACCATGGAAGGGCACAATGATGTGGACACTCATCATGGGCAATGATACAACTTGGACTTACCAGCCCCATGGAATATAAGAAACAAATCCTTGTTCTTTACACATTGCCCGATCTCAGGTATTCTGTTACAGTAGCACAGAATGAACTGAAATAACGGGAACCCAGCCCCTAAGGACACCACCTTCACCCCCTGTTCTCGGTGACTGCTTATTCCAAAAGGAAAGATGCCTGAAGGGGGCTGCTTCAAAGCTGTGCCTCTCTTCTTTGCAAGGCAGAAAGGGTTCCTCTCCAAAAGACACCAGGATAAATAATAGATAAAACTATTGCATTTGAATAGTGCAACTCGAGGGATCTCAGAATATTTTACAGAGGCATTAAAAGAAGTTCTCTTCTCCAAACCCTATGGAGGGGAGAAGGGTGTAAAATACACCCCATCCCTATGCTTTTCTGTCTGCAGAAACCTGACAAAAGTGAGACCTGGGGATGCCCCAGGGTGCTTTGATTCAAACTTAAAAGTTTAAACAAAAGCAAAAACTGAGTGGGAACCTATTCGATTTTCATTGGCTTTGTATCTTGCCTCTCACGCCAACTGCCTCCATAGTCAAAGGGAAAACAGACCGTGGCTTCAGTAGTTCCAGGAGCCACTGTCTCAGCTCAGTTGCCTTCAGAATATCCCAGAGCGGATTCCTCCATGGCTGTGTGTGGATGCTAATGCAGTTATGATATTGATTTTTAAGACCACAATATGATGAATGACAAGATTTTAGAGACAAATGTCCTTCAAATAACTCTGTCCCTCTTTTGTTCTGGAAGTCTTTTATGTTGCATCCTTGAAAAACCAGCTATTTAAAATAGAAAAAGTTATTCTATTGTGGTTTCGATGAGAAATGGCCCCTACAGGCTCGTATATACAAACACAGAGTGCCCAGCCTGGGACTTTGTATTACTGTGGAATCTTTACCAAGTTGGAGCCTCGCTGGAGGAAGTGGGTCATTGGGTCTGGTTGATAGCTGGATCCCGTTTCCTGTCCAGAGTCTGCTCCCTCCCTCTGGATGCAACAAGACTTCACATTCCTGCCACCATGCTTTCCCTGTCCCCTTGGCCAACCCCTTTCCAAAGTGTGAGCCGAAACAAATTCTTCCATCTTTAAGCTGCTTCTTATCGGGTCACAGCAGTGAGAAATGTAACTGGTTCATACCCCTTCCCCACTTTCCTTTCAGGTGGCCTCTTCTCATGCTGAACAACTTTTTGGTAAAGTTCTTTGATGAGTCAAAATTTTCCTCTAGTTATTTCTGACCATGTTTTCTTAGCTCTATTCCCTTGAGTCACCCAGATCTGTTCCAACTCACTGAGCAGATCCTTAGCTTTGAAAAAAGAAAGCAATGCAGCATACCATCTTACTGCGCAGATTCCCACCTTTGAATCCTTTCTTCTCAAAGTTGCACATTCCCACTATCTAAAACATTTATTGTGGAAAGTAGATTTTTTTTTTCTAACTTTACTTCTGGTTGCTTTGTGAATGTTGCCCTTGATGTTTAAGGTCCTATTACATTATTAAATTAAACAAATTAGAGGATTTTGGTTTTAACAGTGTTTAAAACAGATAAGTGAATTCCAAGCATATCTATGGTTATAATGTGTGGTAGCATGCCTATCTTGCATAATATATCATAATTCTATAGAATCAACAAGTTCAAAGTAAAGTGGATATCTCAAAAAAAATTTCTATGAATTTATGATCTCAGAATATAAAATACTGACTTTTAAATATATTTTGGGAAGCAGCAACTATGAAAAAAGTCTGATAAATTCAGTGATATTTATTGTTTATATGAAAATAAAATAAAGAGGCAAAGGATGAATTAAAAAGCATTTTGTAATATTTGTACCAGAGAATAAATATACTAACCATACAAAGAGCTCTTAAAATTAATTTTTAAATAAAAGATGAATCATTCTAATTGAAAGAGCAAGGAAAATAAACAAGCAATTTCAGAAGAAATTTAATATCAGGTGTATATGAAAAACACTCTGCTCTTTAAGTAATGGAAGATATTCTCATTAAAACAAAATAATTTTACTCATCAATAAAGCTTTAAAGATGCAAAAATCCTCTCCTAACTATAGGCAGAGTTATCAAGCTGTGGGTATGAGCACATACGCCCAAAATGTCCTGTGTTGAGGGGAGACTGTTACAGCTTTTCTGGAGGAATATTGGGTAATATTGAAAACAATGACTCAAGAACTTTAAAAAAAGCACATAGCATTTGATGCAGCAATGCCATTTCTGAGTAATTCTCTTAAGTAAGTCATGATTTTTGAATTGTGTGCATATATATATATATATATATATATATATATATATATATATATATATGATTTGAATTGTGTGTATGTTTATATGCACACAATTATGAAAATCACTATTTCAACATTAAAACCTTTACTTTTATTTGCAAAATTTGCTAAGTAAAATAGGGTACTCACATATATCGCCTATATATATATTTACCTGTAACAACATAATAATATAACAACATATTTTAGTTATATTAAAATATAAATCATATTGAAGTGAAGGACCAAACTAATCCACCTTTCTTTCCACAGTGAGATGATCTATCATATACCACCGAAGGAGCATCGGAAACGCCATTCCAAAGGCACTGAAGAGACTGTAGACATATCAACATCCTGAAAATATTTTTTGAGGTGGGATTTAATCTATAGACTTACTTTAATAAAATTGTTGATATTATATGATGCCAGGTTGTATTTTAAAGTACATATGAATAAAGTATAGATTATAGTAGATTATTATATAGATATAGTATAAGAACTCTATTTAGTGGTTATATTTAAGTAGACCCAGAACAGCCCATTTAATAAATGGTCAAGTTCTCCAGATAATCATGATTTTCTTCTGCTACTCAATCCACAGGGTACATAGGAATCGTCGAAGCCACTGAGTATGGTGCTATGGAAATGTGACTTAGGGACCAAGTGCAAATGCTGCATTGCTGCTGTTGCTTACTGTGGTGAACAAGGGATTCCTGTGTTAGCATGGAGGAGTCTTATGCGTCCTGCGACCACCCATGAAGTTGTAGCGGTCTACCTTTTTACCTTGAAATAGGATAGAATCTTACACTGTTCCTGGTGATTATCAACTACCTCTTCATTACTATTAGAAACAAATCCAAAAGATTGTTTGAAAGATAACAGATTATTAAACCTTTACATGTTGGCAACTCCTCCTTCCCACTGTTTCCCACTTCCGTTTATTCTAATTCAGATCCGTCTCATAGCTTCAGCCTTCTTTAGTTGCTAAAGTGTGAATGGGTCCTTTTCAAAACCCATGTCAATATTTTGTTGCCACTGTTGTGAGATAAGGGCTGGAACCACATGAAGAGAATGAGCCCTGTGGGCTCTTTCCCCATTGATGAGATTACTGCCATTATAAAAGAGTTAGCTTACCTTTTAGTCTCTAGTGTTTATTTCCCTCATCTCTGAATGTGGCAGAAAGTACATTGGGTGTCAGCACCTTGATCTTGGATTTCTTAGAATCCAGAATTATGAGGAAATTAATATCCACTCTAAATAGCTTACCCAACTTTCAGTATTTTGTGATAGCAATATTAACAGACCACAGCCTTATGTGGTCCCATATGGACCACCCAATACCTTACCATGGGGAAAACCCATCATCTTAGCTGTCTCTTCTCCTGTAGTTCTTTTAAGAAGGACACCTTTCAATGCTCATTATCAAAGACCTTAAAATCTAAACAGCCAGGAGGGATAGTCCCTGGATGAGGATGCATTCGGGTGACAGTTGGTTTTTGAGACCATCTCTGTCCTGAGGTAGTGACCAGGACGGATGCAAGCTAAGAAGGCTAGGGCCTTGGGGATATGTTCAATCAAGAGAACTATACCCAAATGCCTGTCCCATGGGTAGGGATTCATCTCCTGATTCACCCACTCTGTTCTTCACTCAGCAGCCAGAGTTTTAAACAGACACTGGGTGCTATAAAATGGGATTTCTTTTTTCCCACCCGGCCCCAAGCTCCTGGAACAATGACTCTGAGACTCAATTACGGTTACAAACACCTTGACCATAAGCTTTGGCTATTCCCTGACTAGCTCATAAGTTAATCATCCTGTTATGCTAATCTAAGCTTTGACATGTGGTTGGTCACCTCTGCTCAGCCCCCACGCTTCTGACTTCCAGGTCCCTGGGCGAATCCCCTGAGCCTGACTCTATCCCAGAACCCTTGCTTCCTACTGAAACTTCTACCTTCTATTTCCTGCCTCAGCTACAGGCCAATCAGTTCTATTTGACAGGTGAAGCTCCCAAACAGACACGTAAGAGATTCCTTCTGCAGTGTGCTGTGAAGAAGATGAGGAAAGACTAGGAGGAGGGGCGGGCAAAGAGGATTTCCAAGATTTGAGACCAACTCCCTCCATTTAAAGAGACATAGCTTATTCATACTAAAGATGAAACGTTCTGGCACCTGGAAATTAAAATCAGGTTCAATCCAGAGTGGCAAGTCACCGATGTTTCCTGTTCTGAGACTAGCCACAGGGCACAGCTGTTGAAGGAGAACAAAGACCGTGTGGTTGTGGGTGTAGGGTAAGAGGAGAGACAAGCCATTTCTCTGTTGATAACTAGCTCTGGCTTTCCCCTGTGATGTCTGAGGGGGCTCAGGATAGTGACCACTTACATAGTGCATGGATCAGGGATGGTACGATGGACTGAGCCTGGAACATGGCTTCCAGGGGCTTGTGGCTCTATTCTAAGTGCCTCTTGATTTTAGCCTGTAGAGCTTTCCGAGGGTCAGGTGGCCTGCCATGAGTGACAGAAGGCCATTCATCTTTCCGCTGAGAAAAATCAGGATGCAGACTGAATACTTTTAGCTGCAAAAGTTTTTCTGGAGGCTCAGAAAATCCCAATGGGCCACTGAAGGAGGCTTTCTAGGAACCGGGTGATCAGCGTAAGAAAAGTTTGCTTTTGGTTTTGTTTTCAGAGATTCAGCAAACCTCGGTCCTAAATATTTCATATCCATCGGGGTCTCTTTTCATCTTTGTTGTAATGCCAAGTGAGCCAACATATGTAGACGTCTCTCCTCCGTTATTATCCTTCATTAGGATCAAGTTACCCACAACAATGTACAGACGCCTTTCTTGTTCCTCTCCCCGTACCCTTCCTAGCAGGGAATATAAAAAGCCATAGCAGAATGGAAAATGAAAAGAAGATTCTTCCTCTCACTGACTTTATTTTCCCATTCTGTCCTTCAGCTGCCTGACTGGGCTCCATTAACTATCTGGATTTCCTGCAAAGTTTCTTGTCATGGATGTCTATCACTCCCTAACCAGCCAGACTCACATCATGTTTGGGACAGCCAGCACTGTGGTTTGAATACGAGGTTGTCCACATAAGTTCATATGTCTGGACACTTGATTCCTAGCTGGTTGTGCTGTTTGGGAAGGTTACAGAACACGTATGGGCTGGAGCCTGGCTGGAGGAAGTGTACCAATTGGGGCAGGCTTTGAGATTTATAGTCTGACTCAGGCTCGCTTCTCTTTCTGTTTTCTGTGTGTGGATACAATGTCATCAGCCAGCTCCAGTACCTGCAGCTGTGTGTTCCCTACCACAATGGACTCTATGCCTCTGAACTATAAATAAACCCTTTCTGAATCAACGATGCCTAAGTCACTGAAGTCTGCCCCCAGCCCACTAAACTCCCTACCATGGGACCTGAGTGAAGAGAAGCTCATGGCTGTTCTAGTTGATGGATACTTGTGTAGTGAAATTATGAGGACTCAGGGGCTGTAGCTATGCTGAAACATGAGCCTATCATTGGTGGCAGCATAAGCTCTGAGTCTATTGATAGCTCTTCTCTCGGCTCCTAAGACTAGTCCTTTTTTTGTGTGTGTGTTCGTTCTCTCTGTATTATTATTATTATTATTATTATTATTATTATTATTATTATTATTTACATACAATGCATTTTGAATAAATTTACCTCCCTTTCCAAACTTCTTCCATTACCTTCTTCTACACCTTCTTACCCAACTTTGAGGTTTCTTCTTACCTCTTCCTCCTCCCCCACCTCCTCCTTTCCCATCTAGCCTAGTTTGTATTGCTCAGCTATTCTTTCGAAGAGGACCCACCTTTTGTGTGGCCAGTCTATGGGGGGGGGGGGAAATGCATCTCATTAAAGGAACTTGATTCTCCCTCTTCCTGCAACCATTAAATAGCATTAGCGCCTCAACTAGCAGCAGGATTATTGAGTTCACCTTCCCTCTTCTGTCTTGGGCAGCTACAGTTGCTGTAAGTTCATTTTTATGTCTTTCCTGTTGTAGCTGAAAAGCACTATTTCTTTGATGTTATAAACTATCTCTGGCTCGTTTATTAAAAGGCTTGTTGACTGTTATTGTTTTTAAGATGTATTTAATTCTATGTTCATAGGTGTTTCACCTGTGTTTGTGTGTACCACATGCATGCACTGCCTTCAGAGGCCAGACATGAGATACCCTGCAAATAGATGCTTATGAGCCACCATATGAGCGCTGGCCTTTGAACCCAGGTCCTTGAAAGAATAATCAGTGCTCTTAAACACTGAGCCATCTTTTCAGGTCTACCTCTGGTTCTGACTATCTTTCTGTCCCCTCTTCCATGAAGATCCCTGAGCCTTGCAGGGAGGAATGTAACATGACATGAATGTCCCACGTAGGGTTGTAGGGTCTCTGCTAATTTTCACCTATAGCAAGAAGTTCTCTGATAAGGGTAGAGAAATTGAATCCTTCTCTTGTTTCTTCTTTCCCCCTCTCCTTACATGTGAACAGCTGGCTACTTGCCCTCCCTACAGAGCAAATGTATTTAATGAAAAAAAAAAAAGTGTGTATCACCAGTTGCCCCAGTGCCCAGTGGGCACGCAATAGATGTCAGTTGAAAGGATCCAAACACATGTGAGCCAACCTTGCCTCTTTGTCTTTCTGTGTCTTATGGTTTGAGCTGAGTTCCTTCCAGGACATGGTGAGATGTGTCACTCCTGGGCATGTGTGTATCCTGGAAGCGGCACAATCCTTTGAAACAACTTGACGTCAATTTCAAGTTATTGTTCCCCATAACTATAAAAGTCAGGATCTGTCCTACTTGTAGAGGTCTAGGTAACGCCACAGGAGCTCCCGAAACCATTGCAGTTAGAGGCCATCTCTGCTCTTGGTGGGAGAGGGGTCTAGTTTTGTTTTTGAAGATCAGTGCTCCCCAACATGAGCAAAGGACTGGGTCTAGGAGAACAGTGAGGGGCATACAGCTGGTGCTGCAGCCTCTTGGCTTCTGTTTCTGATCATGTCTTCCTTCTGCTGCCAAGAGAAGTTGCAATCAGGTCCCAGGTTCCCCCAAAGCTTAGCCACAACCAATTGCCTTCTTGGAAATGAACAATAAAGAAATCAACAGGCTGTTTGATGGGTGTCATTCATGGTCTCTACCCTTAGTCAGAGATTGCCTGGATGAACTGGGCTCTTGCTATTTATGGACTTTAAAGTCAGACTAACTAGACACAAGCCAGTGTCTGGGAGAAAGGAGAGGGATTCAAGTAGGAGGTGGGGTACAAGAATCAAGGAGATTCAGGAGACTCAAAGGAAAGGAAATCTTAGAGCTTCATCTTCACAGTCCCAGGACAAGGAGTGAATTCTGGAGAAGGGGAAGGGAAGGAGTAAAGAAAAGGAAGATAGTGGATTTTTAAAAAAGGAAAATTGATAAGCAGCAGGAAGGAACAGTCATGGATGTGAGAGGAATTAAGACTAAAGAAGGGATCTGACATGTCCCCGGGCGTCTCATGAAAGTCACACACACACACACACACACACACACACACACACACACGTCTAATGTTTGCATACAATTCTGTGTATTTATGGAATCCCTAAAACATGCCTAGAGAACAAGAGCGCAAGTTAAAACTACTGAAGTCAGGCAGAAAGTTGTGTGCTGACCAGTGAGGAGAATCTGGGGTGGGGTGTTGGTCGGACTTTACATCACTGTGACATCACTGTACATCACTTCATGGGGACTCATCTAGACTATTGAATCTGCAAGTCCTGGCTTTACTGGTTCTTGGTCTATGGATAAACTAGAGTATCCCGATGGGAGGAGCATGTGACAGATGCTGTTCTACTTGCAGAGGGCAGGAAGAGTCAAGAAAGAAAGAGGCTACATGGGGCAAGATATGGCTCCCAGTGACTGTTTCCTCCCGGTATGGCCTATTTTCTAAGATTCACAGAACCTCCCCAAATCATGCCACTAGCTGGGAACGCCTCGGCACATGAGCCTCCGAGCCTTTTATATCTGAAGCATAAAATGTGGGATGAAGGGTTCCCAGAGGAGGAGGCATAATAGCAACTGTTCCTTCTCATCTGTTCTCCAGAGTGCATGCCACAGAGGAGGAACCTGACAGGAAGCCTAGGGGGAGGATTCAGAGATCTGAGAGCACTACCTGCAATGTTGGGGAGAGCCACCGTCCCCTCCTGTGACAGGCCATATTCAACAACCTTCGTCTTTTCAACCAATATCCTTGTCTCTATGCACGAGAAAGAGCTAAATTGCACAACACAACACAACACACTTTTGACTGTGAAATGAGTCCTTCACCAGTAGAATGCTAGTTCCCATGAGCACGTGGGTGACCAGTGCTGTTCTGTTTGAGGAACGAGCATCTTCAGCAGAAGATGTCCAGCTATAATTAGCATGGCTTGCTGGTGTTGAGTGAGCGTTTCCCTGTGTCTCTTTGATTGCCGGCCTTGCACTTTCACTGTTACTTATATCTTATTGTGTGTAGATGTATGGAGTGTGAGTCTGTGTGTGTGTGTTTGCATTTGTGCATGCTGTGCTTGTGTGCCCATGTATGCATGTGCATGAGGAACCCAGAGGTCAATGTTGGGGGTCTTCATGTTAGCTCTTCACTTTGTTGTTGTCATCATTGTTGTTGAGGCAGGGTCTCCAATTGAACTTGGAGTTTAGTGGTTGCTGAACTGGCTGCTCCATCAACTCTTGGAACCTAAAGGTCTCTGTAGTGGCTACTCCTGGTTGTCACCTTGACTATATCTGACATGAACTACTATCCAGAATTGGAGGGTCACCAGTGATCTTAATCTGGAGGCTGGGAGATAGAAGTTTCTGACTTGGATCTTGGTATGGAGATCTTGAGGCATAGTGGCTATGGATTCCAGAAGATTAAGACAGGGAGATCTCCCAGTTCAAGGTCATCTAGGATTAAAGGTGTGGTGGCACATACCTTTAATCTGGGCTACACTTTCTGCTGGAGACCATATAAGGACATTAGAAGAAGGAAGGCTCATTCTCTCTCTCTCTCTCTCTCTCTCTCTCTCTCTCTCTCTCTCCTTCACCTGCTTGCCATGTGGGACTGAGCAACTGCTAGATCCTTTGACTTCCATTTGCAGCTGCTACTGACCATTGTTGGGAGTTGGACTGCAGACTATAAGTCATCAATAAATTCCTTTACTACATAGAGACTACCCATAAGTTCTGTGACTCTAGAGAACCCTGACTAATACAGTCTCTGTCCCTCTTCTCCCCACCAACTCCAGCACCAGGACATCAGAGTGATGTTGCTGTCCCAGCTTGGGTGCTAGGGATCCAAACTAAGTCTTCATGCATGCACAGCTGGAACATTACTCCTGGAGCACCTGCCATAGCCTGTTTAATATGTAGTTTGTTTGATGTGAAGGAATGTCCCCAAAAGGCAGCCATAAGCCCTGCGTCCACTACTTATACAACCTAGTGCCAGAGACAGTGGGGTTCAAATCTCACCCTGCCAGCCACCATCAATGTCACTTTGGTGATGTTGCCTTGCCCTGAAATTCTGTGCCAAGGATACAGCAAATCTTTCAGGGTGTCTGTGAAGGTCAAATTAAACAACAGACATAAAGATCTTCCTTGGAGACTCATATGGTAGGTTCCAGAACCATTAGACCCTACAGTTTCTTCTTTTATTAAATCTGCACTGCTTCTATTTAATATGGTCAAAATAATGAGGCTGCATTTACACATTACACAGTCATGCAAAGTACAGAAAAATATGAAGGAGAATAGTCACCCAAACACACACACACACACACACACACACACACACACACACAAAATCATCCTGTAATCCTGTAACCTGGAGGTAACCTCTGTGTGCACTCTGGTATGTCTCCTGTGTTATTTTAAAAAAATTCTAAGGCTCCCAACAGATCTGTAAAGCCATGATTAAGTTCAGCCACCAAGTATCTTGTGGTAAGAAGTCCTCTCAGTGTGCACGTGCTGAGTTGTGCTGACATCCTTCCAGGAGGTAACTTTGACGATCACCCTCTATTGTTTTCTCCCTGCAAGTTGGGGGAGAACAAGAGCCTCAAATTCATGACAAATTTTCACTTTGAAAAGGAACCAGCGGAACACAGTACCCTTGCTCAGAGTCTGGGCCACCAAGTCCCCCGGCTTCCCCTCCCATGCTCCCCTACTGGCTGCCTTCCCTTATTTCTTATCACTGGAAAGTTCTCTGATTGAAATTACCAACCCTGTTGCTTAGCAGTTCATCTGCTCCTGCCTGTTCCCCTCCTGTCCCCAGGAACTGGGGGCCATGTGTTCTTTGAGCCCATATGCTGACAAACCTCTTCCCACTCAACCTGCCACCAGCCCAGGCACCAGCCAGAGCCACCTGCTCAGTGTCTGCTTGCCCCCTTCTGACTTCTAAAGGCAAGGTTGGGAGCTGGAGGGGAGTGGAGAGGAAAGGTTGATTCCTCAGACAAAGGGACTCTAGGGCTTTGCACAGACCTCCTCCTACAGGCCCTTCTGTGGTTCTCACCCCTGCTTTTAATTGATCTCTGCTTGGAGGATGCTTTAGGGAACAAAAACTGGAGGAATGGAGCTAGGGAAAGGGAGGACATAGCCCCAGGGAGAGTCAGAGCTGCTGAGTTCCACCTAGCTCATTAGCCTTGGCTGAGCAGGCATCGGATGCTGAAGGCTGGACTGGGGATGAGGTCTCAGGGTGGGACCTCAGCACCACCTGGCTTCTCTCTTGAGTTACGAGTCTTAGGGTCCACAGCCCCACCCTCTGCTGCTGGACTCTGTCCAAATCTTTACCTAGTTCAATCGATTTGCAATGGTTATTTTGTTAATGACTATGTACGTGTATGTGTGTATGAAATAGCTTTCTTTACATATGTCTATCTGAGTTATTTTCTAAACTGGGTGATTGTGTGGATGGGAAGAAGCCATGTTTCTGAATGGCAAGTCTGAAAATATCTCGAGTGACCCATGGCAAGACTACCTTTGCTGAAACTGGAAAAGTTAATCTCTGCAAACTTTATTTCATTTCTCCAAAGAAGCAGCAAGCCTTCAAGGTAGGAAGGAACCAATATTCCATCCCCCATTTGCTCAATTCAATGCCGAGGAGAGTGTCAGAGGGACACTCCAATTAGTTTTAGAATCAAGGAAGGACACTGAAGGTCCAGACTTAAACACAAGGATGGAAATAACCTACATAAGCTCACCAGGAAGTGTTCAGAATGCTTGGTGTTTTTATAGCATGTGGCTGATGCCACCAACCTTGCTACACATGCAGCCAGGTTCTGCACTTGGGCACCGGGTAACACGAAACAAACATAGCTTTAACAGTTATAGGTGAAAACTGAAGAGGAACTTAGGTATGGACTGCCTTGGGCTATCTCCCCTTGACAGCTACCATGGCAACAAGAACCAAATGGGCATCATGACAAGGACCTAATGGACAGTTGTAAACCCACTGTCAGACAATGATCAGGAACATCCTTGAGTGGAAAGGATAGGTGGGTAGCTATGGAATGCTCAACAGAAATACACACTTTCTCTGTTTCTGTCTCTGTTTCTCTCTGTGTGTATATTGGTGGGTGGGTGTGTGTGTGTGTGTGTGTGTGTGTGTGTGTGTGTGTGTGTTTAGTGGCTGCTCTGCTCCTTTGGATGATGTAAGCCCACAGGGATTCAGGAAAAGCAGAAAATCATGGGCACATCACACACTTTTACTGATTTGACCCTTAGAGTTTAGAAGAGTTTTGCTTTCTTAAAGTGTGGGCAGATACTTTAAGTGTGAGACCCTGAGATACAGGGCACAAGATAGGGGACCTGGCTTCTTTCATGCTGTGGACACTGCCACACTAGTCTGTTTTCTGTGCCAAAGAATCAGGCACACTATCTTTTCAACCCATCTTGATACCCCAAAATTATATGACGTTCTCACTTCATCATAAGCCTCATAGCATTTAAAGCCTGAAGTGGCTGTATTCCTACTCCTTCACAGTTGCGCTCCAATCTAGTGAGTAACCCCCTGCCCCTCACTGTTAGCACCTGAGCCTCTTTCCCAAGAGAAGGAATGCCAGCAGCGATTCTGAATAAATAACAGCTGCATAAAGGTAAGCCTTTGGTAAGTCTAAATGAACAGCGGCCTTCACAGAGCAAGCATACCGAAAGGAAGAGGGAACTCAGATGTTGGATCCCAACTAGCACTGTGGAAGATGGGGGTTGGGTGGGGAAACCAAAGGATGGAAATTTTGTTTCATTCCAAATTATGTAAAGTCTAAGGTGATGACTTTAGAGCTAATCACCAAGAGCAGAGAGACTGAATGTATTCCTCTGGAGACAGCAGATATCCCAAATAAGAGAAAGCTGACTTAGTCTGAGAGAAGCATGCTATGAGAAAATACGGGGAAAGCACCATTGGAGTGACTGTCAGGTCTGTGAGGGATCTGGGATTAACCAGAGGGTACTATGTTAGCTTCTTAGTAGCTTCCAGAAAGCATGAAACTCCTGAGTTTTACATGGGTTGGAGATAAAAGATTCTGAAACCCATACACAGCAATCAGCATGAACATCATACAAGAGCCTGAATTCCCTTTGTGCCCTAAGTCCCCTGAGAATGCCTATATTGATGTGGTAAATGTGCTGGGCTTGTGTTGTGGCTGAGGGAAGCAGAGACGGGGAACCTGCTTTGTTTTGTTTTGTTTTTTTTAATAGCGAGAGGCAAGCTTGCTAGAGGGTCCCCAGAGGGAGCCATGGCCTAATTCTGTAAGATTTCTTGGTACAAATGCCACCCTGAGAAAAGACCCAGGTCATGAGCAGTCAGATCCTTGTCTTCTGGGCATGCTCAGAAAAAATCTGCAGAAGCCCGAGAGATCCACTGAGGAGTTTCTAGCCAAATAGTTGTAATTACACAGTAAGTCCACATAAACAAAGCGAAACACATTAGGGTTACCAGTGACAGACATTCATCACACTTGCATTTTAAAAGAGGTTTGAATCTAAAAGGTATGCAATTTGTAAGAACCATGTAAAGTGTAGTTTCTCTTTAGGCCTTAAGTGTTAGCCATGCTGTATCTTGACTGGCTGAAGAGTGTGTGTGTGTGTGTGTGTGTGTGTGTGTGTGTGTGTGTGTGTGTGTGTGTGTGTGTGTGTGTGTGTGTGTGTGTGTGTGTGTGTGTGTGTGTGTGTGTACTGTATGTGTGTAGTGGCTGTGACGTGGCAGTAAAAGCGTGCAGATTACTTCTGTTCTCTTTCTCTCTGTGTGCTTTGTCAAGTCCGTTCACACCTTTGCAAGATAGATGCCGAGCATTTGCGGTAAGGAGAAATGAAGGAAGGCACGCTGTGTAAACACTCGCCCAAACAGAACCAACGCCACAAAAATAAATATTGGAAAATGTATTTTAGGCAGAATTTCCCTGAAGCCCGAGCTCCCCACTAACTCAGAATGAAGCACGTCATTATTGTATAAGTGAAGAAAGGGAGGGATACGAGGAGACATGTGCCCTTATGGAGCAGTGAAGATGAATGCCAAGTGAGGTTCAGGAGCATGGGGTAAGTGTCCAGAAGTGGGAGGTGGTCAGGAGAAAGTGACCCTCGCTAGGGAGTTCTCTGCTTTTGGCAAACAGTACACACATGGCTCATAGCTCATGGCACGTGGCTGGTTTATTGTAGCTTGCTTGAGAAGCAGAAGTGTGAGTTTGAGAACTTTATTAACAAGGGGAGGGAGGAGGGGAAGCTGCATAGAGGTGAATGCTGCCTAGCTGTAGCTAGATGGCTCATTGTGGCGGTTATGTAGGATAAAAGCAGAAACACTTGACTAAAAATGCCCACTCGAAAGCCTAACTCTATTGAGTCTCATGAAAAGAAATGGTCCTGTGTGCGCTGGGTGTTAAGTTATAGGTGGTATGAACAGGCCTCTGGAAAACTGAGGCTGACTGGCAGTAATAGCAAAAGGATGTCTATGTTCTGAGAATGGAGAGTCTCACACTGGGTCAGCTGAGGCCGGAGTCCAGATTTAACTCTTTCTACACACCCCAGAGTGGGAGGTGGTCTGGTATTAGTTCGTTGGATGTGGCTATGGTTGATGTTGGCTGACCAGTTGAGCACATGTGTATGAGCATGTGTGCGTGTGCGCGCGTGCATGTTTTGATGGTGTTGTTTTAATGGGAGGGTTTGCTAAGGATGCTAGTTTTGCTCCCGCCCCACCCCCCCCTTCATCTTCTGTTAACCCATTCACACCTTTGCAAGATGGGGAAAGACTGCTTCTGTGGAGTATGGGATTTAACACCTGGCTCCCTGGACTTGGGGCCGGGAAAGGGATCTAGTGCATATGGGTCAGGAGCTGTTGGAGAGGCTCCAGAGCATCTGCCTAGGGACACGGTGGACAACTATCTGGAGATTTCTCCACCGGAGGCTGAGGAGAGTGTCATACTATCTTGAGGGTTAAAAAGCCACTCACTCAACCAGGCCACATGCTCACAAACTGTTGGCAGAGGACTAGAGAAAGATATTTTCCAAAGCAGCAGCAACAAAAGTTGCAAAGGACTCCATCAGGACCGCAGACCCCTCTCTGCATCTCATTAGCGCCTGGAGGTAGGAGAAGAGATGCTGGCTGAAGCTGCCTGGAACTGCCTGTACCCAAGGGGTCTGAAAACCAATGCAAATCTCAGAGTTGGGCTGGGGACAAGTAGGGGCTGCTCAGAGCTTGGAAAAAGCCTCTCAGATGATGTTCGTTGGTCTGTTCCCTGTGTGCAAGTTTCTACCAGACTCCCTTGCACTTAGAATCAATCCTAGCACTCTGGAAGCTGAGGAGGTAAAATTGCTATCTATACACTATGGCCATATAGGGAGTTCCAGAAAAGACGAAGAGAACTACAGAGGGAGGCCCATCTCAAGTCAGCAAAACCAACAAACAGCAATAAAAATGTATTAGATAACTAAATCCTTTTGTGTGGGGCATTTTTTTGTTGTTGTTGTTGTTTGTCAGTTTCTGTTTCTCCAAATGGTCACAACTTTCTCATATATTTGAAACACAAGCCTTAGCAACAATCTCCATGAAGATGAGTTGCCCTGTCTTCAGTCAACTCTTGATGTCATAGCACAGATGTGTCACAGTTGGCTGATGGTGACTCTAAGCACATAGAGATGTCTCCCCACCCTGACCCTGCCACTCACCACTGAAGTGCAGACTCTCCTTTACAACCAGAGGATGAGCTCCCCTTTCCTCTCTGGAAACCAGGCAAGAAAATTGACAACACATTCCCTCAGTTTACCCCATAGAGTCCTTAACCCTCCTTGCTTGGGATTTCATGCCCCAACCTTTTAAGGAAACCCATCTTGGCCTGGGAGTTGGGATGGGATATGTGAGACTATAAGCATCTCTGTCTGCTGACACAAAAGAGTGGAAGCAGGACCAACAGACACAGACCAATAGAAGTAGGAATCGCATCTGACCTCAGGATGAGGATTTTCTGCCACTCTAAATCCTTGGGCACAGGATGCTAGTATCTTTAAATCAAATGGATACATATGCTATATTCTTACTCTATAAAATGGGAATGGGACGTGAAGAATGACCGTCAGAAAGAGTCTGTGATGGTCCAGTGGTTGGAGCTGGAAAAGATTTCTTGCTAAGATCCTCATTCACCCAGCCAAGGCAACCAGAGAAGCTGACGAATGTGGCTAGATTCCAGGACACTGTGTGCCTTGGATGCAGGGTGAGCTGGGGACCAGCCATCTCACTATAGAAAAGAGTTAGGTTTGCAATAAGCTTTGGACATCAGGTTCCCAGAAATGGCAATGACCTTTTGTGCAGCTATCATACTACAAGGAACTCTTGCCATTGGTTACCTCAAAGTGGGGAGCCAATGGTAAGTAGGGTTGGGAACAGACTTGGGCAAATATTTTTGCCAAATTTCAGGTCAGCTGCAGAGAGACACTGAGAAACTCACAACACCTGTGCAGTATGCCCAGTGGTAGGGAGATAGGTTTTTTGCACTAGAATGCACAGGGTATTGGTATTGTAGAACACTGCCTGTGTAGGGCTGGAGTAAGAAAACGAAGCACAGAAAAGAAAAAGCAGAAAGCCCGACTGCCTGGCGTTGTAGCTTGTCCAGTTGGACAAGGACAAAGGAATGGCTCATCACCCTCACTTCTGTCCAACTGTGTAGGTGGGGACCAACTCACCTGGAGAGATGTTGAAGTAGAACTATGAAAAGCAAACCCGAAGCAACTTCCGGGAGACTCCAAAGTAAGCCAAGCATGAGTGATGGGAGTGGTCGGTCCGGTTTACTTATGGCTGTGGAGCCAGGAAGCTTAATTTGAGGTTAGTGAAGGAACAACCAAGTCACCAAGTTTGACACTTGGTTTCAAGAGTAACCTGAGAAGAGAAGCCCACCCTTCATCTTGCTTCACCTCCTGGCTCCTTTGTCACCTGACACTTCGCTTCCTCGTTGCTGAACTCTCTGGAAGGACCTTGGAATGAGACAAACATACACTGTTATTCGTTCATGTGCCCATGACTTCTGGCGAGGGTGCATTGGCCTTCAGGAGCTTTCGACTGAGGTACTTCCTGTTTCCTTTCCTTACTTCATCCTCAACTTCCCTTGTCCCCTCCAGCCTGGGCCCTCACATCAAAACGAGTAATGTAAAATGCATTGAGCTATCTTTCTCTTTGACTTCTTCTGGGCAGCAGGCTCTAGAGAATCACGAGAAACAATATCCCAGACTTTGAAGACAAGGCTTTGGGTCCTGGCTAGGAATGGCCACACAAGAATCTCTAGGTTTCTGTTTCCTTGGTCATAAAGTAGAGGGGTAAACCAACAGACGTCTCAGGGTTACTGTGGGATAACTGTAGAAGCATGAAGCATGAGTTAGTATAATCTGTGACACCTAGCACATGCCACGAGAAAGCGGAGTGAGAGGCTAAGCAGACTTGAATCCCTTCCAGTGTGGCACGGTTAGCCTCAGCAGCAAAGGAATGGAAGCAGAATAAACCATTCTTGGTGCCATGGAAAGAACACCAGCCCCCCCCCACCCTATCCTTGTCCCTTCCCTCTGCCCCCCACGAGCAAAGGGCTAGTAACCCACAGCAGCAGCTTCAGGACAGATGCCTTTGTGTGGAGGAGCCAGATCTGGTAGCCAGGGACTTGGTCCCATGGGGCAGCACAATTGAATTTTTCCTTTCCATCTGACAGTTCAGGACTGGATGTTTCTTTCCAAATGAAGGCAGTTCTGGAAGGTCGTTGGGAACAGTGAATTGTGATTACGCTGGCACATTTTTAATTCTGTCTCATTACAGCTGCTGTTAAGGCTGCATTATAATAATTGCTTTAGTTCTGCTTTGGTATTTTCAGGCTCCTTTAATGTAGCTGTAATCTATGTGTATATTAAAGTAAGCAGAGCCAAAGAGCAGGGGCAGCCTTGTTAGACCAGAGAAATGAATGTTTAGGAGGTGGGATGGGGAGCAGGCAGGCTGGAGAACCTCGGGACAACAGGGGGAGTGGAGGGTCTGGCCCCAAGCCTGACGCACATTCATGCTGTGACTTTGAACCAGTCCAAGCTGCCTGTGTCAGTCCTCCCATCCATTAGATACATTTCAAAGGATGTCTTGTAAAGGTCTGAGGGAAAAGCCCAAAGCTGGCAAGCAGCCCAGAGCATGTCAGCATTGGGCTCTCTGGAGTAGCAAGGGCAGAACCCCCAGGAAGAGCCTGCCTCTTCCTTTCCAGCAGCCCCCAGAAGGATGTCTGTACGGTCTCGGGGCCAAGGACAGAAGTCACATGAGTAGCAAGACACCACACCGCACCCCATTTCCAGGGACAATTTTGCTCAGATCACCTTCACTTCCCTTTGTTTGTCTGTCTGTTTGTTTGGTGTATTTTAGCAGCTGCCATTCTGAAGGAATATAGCCTTGACCCAGGCATGTTACCCACTTGATAGTGGCCTTGATCATTATGGTCTCTCGATTATTTTTACCCCTCTTTTGTGGTTTGGATTTAAAATACCTCCCAGGGGCCCATGTGTTTGAAGACTTGGGTCCCAGCTGGTGGTGCTGTGATGGTGGGAACGTTAGGAGGTGGAGCCGTGCTGGAGGAGGTAGGTTCATCACTGTGTGTTGGGTCTTGAGGTTAATGGCTGGGCTTCCTATTGGGTGGGGATGAGAATTCCTAGCTCCACTTTTCCCACCACGATGTAGCTGTCTGCTGCCGACCGCCCTACCTTCTCAGCTGTGAGAGACTAAATTCTCTCTAAATGGTGCCAAAATAAACCCGTCCACCTTTAAGTAGGTCTCTGTCAGATGCTGAGTCACAGTGGTAAGAAAGGTAACCTAGGAAACCCCTCAAGAGGACAATGAATGTCAGCCTGGAGGGCACAGTGTCAAGTGGCATTGGGGACTCTACTCCTCAAAAAGCACTATGTGCCATAGTCTCTTCCAGGCATTTACTTGGCATATGAGTTTCTGCCTATGAGCCATCAGTTTAGATGAGCATATGAGACTGAGGTCATGCTCACCTAGTGAGGGCTACCTATGTGCCTACATCATCGAGAACAGTGTCTATAGGATTGGTGCCCTGGTTCTCAGCACGGTCTTCTGTTTCCAGCACCCTGAGTGTTCCGTTCCATCCTCTGTTCCATTTGGAGCTCAGGTCTGGAATTCAAGCTTGTCTTACATCCAAACCACAAGAAAGGGATAAAAAGGAAAGGACATAATGACCAAAGACTCTAAATAGGCCTCCATCAAGTGAGCAACATGCCTAGGTCAAGGCTGTCCCTTCAGAATGGCAACTGCTCAATTACATAAAAAAAAAAAATGTTGCTGTTGGAGTGACCCACAGTTTAGTGAACACAGGACTGTATAGTCCAGGAAGGGTACCCAACAGGGGTGTGACTACGCATACTCTTAGTGCAGCAGAACCAGACCATTAGGCTCTGGGTCCTCTTCCAATACTGTCTTTGCCTTACAAAGGGCATTGTCAAGGAAGTGAGGGTCATGGAAACTCTTTGCAGGGCCTATTCACCTCTACCTCCTTCACCTTGTATTTGGGTCAGGCAGCACTCAGCTATTCATAAAAGATTCTTGTTCATCCTGCTCCATATTTAACTACTTTCATATGGAGTAAGAGATCTTGCAGGCTTTTCCAGTGCCTTGCTCAGTTACAGCTCAGGGAAGATCTGTAATCCTTCTTCAGTGCCCACAATGGAAACATCACCCATTGTTGTTCCAAATCTACAGACCTGGGTCATCTGAATGTTCAAGGAAGCTGAAGGGTACTGCCTCTCTCAGCTTCTCCAACACCTCGTAGCCTTGGCTCTGATACTTGGGGAAAAGAGTGCCTCACTACCTCTCATGGCAACAGATATCCCATTTTATCCCTGAAAGAGTCATCATCATTTAAAAAGACTCCATTATCATGCATCAAAGTCTCCCTAATTATCCTGTTTTAGACTTTGGGAATTAACCTACTTTGTCTTAGCTACTTTTCTATTGCTGTGACAAGACCACATGATCAAGACAACTTATAGCTTTCACTGAGGATGTGTAGTTTCAGAGGGTGAATCCATGACCACTAATGAGGAACATGGCAGCTGGCAGGGAGGCGGAAAGGCTTGGGACTGGAGTGGCAGCTGAACACGAATGAGGAATAGTGTGGGCTTTTGAAACTTTAAAGCACACTCCCAGTGATGATTCTATTCAATAAGCCACACCTCCTAATCCTTCCCAAACAGTTGTAACAACTAGAGGCCAAAACGTAAAAGCATCCTCATGCAAAACACCACCACTATCCCTTTTATGCAATAGTACTTTGTGACATAGCTAGACGTTCTCCTGAGCCTCTTGGCTGCAAGATCCTTGGGTTCCTTTTCTCTTATTTCTGTTCAAATGTCCCTTAAAGAAGAAAAGAAAAAAGTTTCCAGCCTAAATGATGCCTGCAGATAGGTTTTTCTTCTTCCCATACAGCATTCTAGTCAAAATGTAGGGGTGACTGCCAGTACCAACTCGGCTGAGATTTGGGAACACAGCGATGGCTTGCTTTTTGCCTTGGTGAACTGTCAGTAACATCCACAGTCAGGAAGTAGCAATGATAGATACACTATACCTCCTTCTTCCTCTTTTTTCTTAAATTAGTATCATAAGTACATTCACATTTCAGAACATATGCTGTCCTGTTTTGACCATCAGAAGCGTGGAACTCACAGCCCATGGACTTAGCGCAACATCAAGCCACTCCTTCCACAGCATCTCCTAGGCTGCTCTTTCTCACTGTGTTCCATCTCTCTCCTTCGTCTTCCTCCATCAGACCACACTGTTTACTCCTCCCATCCTGCTTTCTCCCAGGAACGGGGCATCCCCCCTTAAACGAGACCCTTAATTAGTTAATAAAATTCCCTCCATGACACAGGCTGCTCTCCCCCAGAAAACCAGTGACAGATATGAGCACCATTTGGTCTAATTAGTTCTGATATTTCACACAACATATTTGTGAGGGGTTTTTTTTTGGAGGAGGGGGGTGAGGCAGGGAAAATGCTTCTATTAAAAGAACAGCAGGGAAGCTTGGATCCTGGGAGAGGAAGAGCTGGGGTCTTTTGTTAGTGGAGAGAGCCTTTGTGAACACTTGCCCTCTGTTTCTCCTTGCACCTCCCTGCATTAATTGGCCTGCCCAGGGCTGAGATTCACACCTTTCCTTATTCCAATGACATGACATCCTGATTGAGGGATCTTTTCTATTTTGATGGCAGAGATCTATACAGGATGATGAGGTAACCCCAGAGGTGGCTTAGGTATGAAGTCCTAGAGAGCTGGGGCACAGTGTTCTGGGACCTGGCTGCGTCTTACACTTTGACATTGGAATGATTATTGGATTCCTCAAGGCCACTTGGCGGTCTAAGGGCTATGTGTCAGGGAAGAGAAAGGGAGATGGGGTACAGGCACACCTTGAGCTGTTAGGATAGATGTCTCTAGAGATACAGAATATTGACTATTATGAAGTGTGTAAATTAGGAGTTGCTCTTGACATAGAAAATCAATCGTCTCTTCCTCTGTCACAGTTGCCATCATCTGTTTATAACCTCCAAGTTTTAAGAGCTAGCTTTACCATTCCACCATGCTGAGCTGACTGTGCCCTTTGTCTTCTTCCAACATGGCTCCAGTTCCACGAACCACCTTGTAAGTCCCCAGCTGAGAGTGGATACTGGCTCTAATTTTTATGGAATCTAATCCAGAGTCTATGGCCCAGAAATCTTGGTAAAACCAGAAATAGAGAGAAAGAAAAAAAAAAATCAAGCTTTGTGAGAGTTTATGGAGGAAGCTCTGGGGTAGGACTTAGAATTCTTGGGCTCCCGATAAGTCTACCCCTATTTCGTTTTTGGGTGATGACATCCCCTCTCCCAACTAGCTCACTCATCTAAGATGCAGGAGTGAAATGAATGAACTCTGAGCTTCACTGTAGCTCTAATGTCTACGGCCAAGCATGAGGGAAAGGGTTGTTTTAGTCAACTTATTACTGTAGGGAATGGGAAAAGCCAGCAAGATGAGCCTGCTTTCCAAGCTTGTGAGATCCCTCAGAGATTTCGACAAATGTTGACCCCCTTAGTCTACCTCCGAGTGAGTGAGTCCCTTGAAAACCAGTGCCCATCTTTCCCTGCTTCCCAACATTGTGGTGATTTGGGTACCTGAATAACCTGGTCTTGTCTAGGTTTATCTTGCTTTTGACTCTAGCTGAGCCCTACCTGTAGTGGCTATCCATTACAGCCACCCCTAAACCTGGTGTGGCTGCCCCTTATGAAGCAGGAGGCCCCCGAGCAAACGTTTTCCTTCAGGTGGCACTTCAGAGTGTGGGCTGGGAAGTTATCCTACCCGGGGATTCCATCCCAGAATCACCAGACAGCGTCCTGGTCTTCCTCAGTGTTCATTCCTCCAGCTAGAACGCTGTGGTCAGATTAAGAAGGAAAATGGATTCTAATTGTCAGCTCCATGCCTGTTTCCAGTAAATGTTCAATGTATGGTAGATATTGCCATGTTGATGATACATGTGGTAAATTGTTATGGCCCCTTCCTTTCAATCACAAGTGTTCTCTGCCAGCCTACCTCAATACCCTCGCTGAGCCCTTTTATGAGGGAACTAGAAAAAAAAAATGTCATTTAATTATATTCCTCATCTATGAATTCTAAATTCTGTTTTTAAAAAAAGGCAAGAAGTCAAACAGAGGAATTTAAAATTAGCTTCATGGCTGGCAAAGCTGAATTAGAAGAAGAAAGAAAAGATTAAACTTAAAGATCTTACTCTTTAAATCTTTTCCTCTAGATCCAGATCTGTGGTCATTCTAGAGGAGAGGTGAGTAAGAGAAAGCGAAGAGTCTGCAGAAAGAAGCCTGCTGCAGAAGAGGGTACAGAGAGAAGCCTGCTGCAGAAGTGGCTGCAGAGAGATGCCTGCCGCAAGGAGAAGCCTCCTGGCCAGAGAAGCCTGCTGGAGAAGTGGCTGCAGAGAGATGCCTGCTGCAGAAACGGCTGCATAGGGGAGAAGGTTGCTGTAGAAGCAACTATAGAGACAAGGGTAGCACCTTATCAGTGCCAAGAAGCCACCTTCTCACTGGACCCTTGAACACTCTGCTCCCCCAGTGAGAGAGGGAGGTGCCAGAGGGACAGGCAAGAAGGCGGCGGAAGGCTTCCTTCCAGGGCTTCAGCAAAGTTTGGGCTAGGATGAGATAGAAAGACATTAAAGGTTCCCACAGCTTTCTGCTAAAAAATGTTTTACTTGGGGAGATGGCAACTACTCCAGTGATGTGAGGTCACCGGGAGTCTTCCAGATGTTTCCCAAAGTTATTTTCAAAACTCCTAGATGTCTTCCCACAATACATTACAGTATACACATTTATTATATGTTATTGCACATAAGAGCAATATGTGGTAGTGAAGGCCAGCACTGGGGGATGCTTGGTTAGCATGCATGGAGTCCTCGGTTTAACGCCTGAACTTTGAAAAAGAAAAAAACATTCTGCTAACCACGGAGTCGGGGGTGCGTAGGCAACAGTGAGGGAGGGAGTCCTGCACAGATCAGTATCTCTTCATTTCTAGCAAAGCCCACAGACAGGTTTTTGTGCTCATAACACATTTTAATACAAAATTTTGTAGGTTTGGTTTATGGATAAAGGGATAAGCTTATTACGTCCCATACTATAGTGCTATAGAAGACTTTGTTGCCTACTGTTCTGGGCTACGTGCCTTGGAAGCCAGCCCCCTTCCACAGCAGGTCCCCCAACCACGTCCAAATCAGGTTCTGGGAAGTTTTCAGTCTTCAGTCTCTATCCCCTCCAGCTCCTGTTCTTTTCAAAAGCTGCCTAGAGTTCAGCCAGAGGGGTAGATGAAGAGTTGTTACCCTTTTCAGGGGTGGGGGTCGGGACTTGACATCACCCTCCTGACGGTTAGGATAGATATAGTCCCCTGGAGACTGTAACGTGGCAGTTCCCTTACTGATGTCCATTCCGTGATCTTCCCTCCTGTTTCCTGGGCCCAGACCCTTTCCTTGTGCACTTTTCTCCCTCCTAGCTCTTCATAGCAAGAGGTAGTCCTTCCCTGAGCCCCAGTCCCTTTGGTCCCTTGTCTAGTTCCTTTCTTATATCAAATTCCATTTCTGAAATCCCTGCCTATCAGCCCAGGCGGTAGCCTGAATGTCTACCTGATGTAGACACCGTCATTCTCAAGAGGTGCACCTTAGCAATGAGGCTTTCCCTGCTGGAGTAGTCTCTGGCTCACTGATACCAAGCAGGAGAGACTTTGACCTAGAACCTCCCCTGACCTTGATCTTTGGCCCTTAGACACACAACTGCAGCACTGGACAGATTACCTGTCCCACCCTAATCCTTTCTGCTTTGCCCTGCTTCCAGCAGAAACCCCCTTGGATCCCATGCAATCCAGGCCAGGTCATTGGTGACATGTCACCTGTCACTACTTTTTCTCATGAGGTATTTAACTGTCACTCAAATATCAAGCAGTCCTATGAATTTGCCATCTTACTGGGCAACTTATTTATCGTTTTTAATACTTTGTCAGAAAAACATTGATGTCTCTTTAAATAAGAATTGTAAACAGGTTTTCTGCAGGGAGTTTTTTGCATTGGGATAGGAGAGGCTAACATCTAGTCCCTAAGGAACACATCCCTAATTTTATCTTAAAATTGAATAAGAAAATAGGATCTTGCCATGAGCATTTATTTCCTAGGTGGCAGATACATGGAGATACTTGCAGAGAGATGGGGGAACCATGGGACATAAAGACGGTATGTCCCTGTGTCTGTGGTAAGTGACCCACCTGAATTCACCTATAGAGAAATACCTGCTTGGAGAACACTTCTGTCTCTTGTTTGGCCACTTATATCAGAACTATTTATTTCACTGTAGCATTGGCCAAGCCCTGTCATAATTTACAAGCATGAATCATTTACTCCCCAGGTAGTCTTATATGATAGACACTATTACTCTCCGCTCTACAAAAGTGTAAACTAAGAGAATATGGACCCTGCTGAAGGTCACCACATATGCAGGAAACAGCAAAATGGACATGAAATGCCAGCACCTGGTGGCAGAAACTCTGCCCCATTCCCCAGGCTATCTCTCAGGCATGGCTATCGTATTGACCATCATTTTAATAAGTTGTGTGATAGGATAAATTGTGGCAAGGGCTGATTGGAGGACTGTGCCGAGGTGTACCCCTGAGAAATTACACCATGTAACAGATCTAGTGTAAGAGGCTTATTGGGGGAAGGAAGAGAAAAAGACAGCCTTGTTGGGGGTGCGGGGGCATGAGGGAGAGATAGAGGTAGCCAGACAGGGAGAGAAGGAGACAAGGAAACAGAGAAGGGGTGAGAGATGAAGAGAGATGTGAGAGAGAGGAGTAGGAGAGAGACATGAGAGATGGCAGAGAGATATGAGATCCGGCAAGCAGAGTGAGATCTGGGGTGGCTGCGGGGCCTATTTATGTGCAGCACACACCTGGTACAACTGGCAGAGGCAGGAGATGGTTCAAGCTGCTGCCAGGTCCCCGAGAGCAGACCAGCCTAACACTGTGGATCATCCGCTCTTGGCCTCAGGCCCTTGCTTCACTCTCCCTCCATGGGACGTGGCGCAGGGACTGGACACATAACATCTTTGCAGCCCGACAGGGAGCATGATTCATCTCGGGCATCTGCCTGCTTCACCTGGAAGGCTGGACTCTGTGTGATGCAGAGTCAAGTTCGTCCTCAGATGAACTTGCAACAGAATCCCCATCATGCCAGTCCATTTGGCAGCCGCACACATCATCTCCAATCTGGTCAAAGACCTCCATCGACAATGCTATTCATCCTGTCATCCGTGGGCCTCATGGCTGCTTGTGGTTATTGGATCCTGAAAGCCATCTTGTCAGTCCATCCAGCCCCTGTGAAAGCTAAGACGCTCCTGCTCTTCACCTCACTTTGCATCCTTATCCTTCCACTTGGTGCTACCAAGAGACCATGTAATATGAAAAGGAAAAAAAAAAAAAATGAATCAGTGGGGCAGAATGTGCTCAATAGCAAATACTCAGAGCTCTTTGACTGCTTCAGACTAACGTGATAGGTTAATAGCTAAGAGGCTGGCTTCAGACTGAAGAGTCTTGTGAGTCCCTCCGGCACCTGCATGTGAGTTAGCTTCTGAACTGAGAAATTATCTAAGGGACATATGGCTAATGATTTTGTGGCTCCCTGGTGTGTTCAAAAGCAGTGGCAGGTATGGAGCTGGGGCTGGGAATCAGGGAAACCGTCTTGAGCCTCAGTTTTCTGGTCTAGGTAACAAGGGACTCTGCTGGGACTTTAGGACTTGGTTCTTGGGCATCTGAGACTGAAAGATAAACCCCTCACCCATGCTGTCATCCAGCATGAAGCTAACCAGTGAAGGAGGGCCAGGCACTACAGAGGCCTTCCCTTGGTTCAGAGGCCGGGGGTGGGGGTGGGGGAAGAGACAATCAGAAGATGAAAGTTCAAACTGGCTTTTCAGGGGATGGGGGATGGGGGAGGGGAAGTGAGAGATGGACCCCGCACTCATTAGCAAGGCTCTGATTAACAGCATCCACTTAGATGACATTTGCACACTCCCCGCACCCCTACCCCTGACCTGCTGACCTGCTGCAGATCTGCCCTGATGTCACTGTGTTGCTTGTAACCTTGCTCCAGGGACAAGACAGGCTGGGTGGAGACTCCAAGGGCAAAGGAGAAAGGACTTGATTAGCGATGGACAATTGTCACCCGTCGGTTCCAGGACAGAAACCCTTCATTGAAAGTCGATAGCTAAGTTGAGGAGTAACAGATCTGTTCATCACCCCCAAAAGCAAACAATGGAATGGAGACCCGGACCCCTAAGGTTTCATCTTTTTCCTAAAAAGACAACTCGAGTGACAGAGATTCTTTGATGGGGAACTGGGTGACCTGGGAAGATTATGGGGAGGCGGGTCTCCATAGCACCAACTTCTGTCCCTTCTACTTCTCCTTTCTTACCCAGCACCCTGCCCCCTTCATTCCCCTGACCTAGCCACTGCCAGGCTTTCTGCCCATGATGGATTCCTCAGGCTTCATTTAGTGACATGGCCATCCTAGCGAAACATACAAATGGTTGAACTGTGAATCCTAATATGCAGTAAACTTTTTTTTTTTAACCTCCTCTCATTTTGTTTATAGGAAGGAATTGGCTTTGTGCTCCCCCTGTCCCCTCCCATTTGCAGGTGGACTGTTGCAGGGGGGGAGGGGTCCCCACCACTCCTTCATCTGTGAAGCTGTCAGCTCTGTTCCAAACACTACTCACTCACTGGGGAGTGGAGGGGGCAGCTCATCTTTAATTAACTGTCTTATGTGATGTTAATTTCTAACAGGGGGCTGTCTCTGCAGGACTGTGGGGTAGAATGTGGGTATCTCAGTGGCCTTTATTTACTAGTTTCTTGGATTCTAGAAGATTCTCTCTCTCTCTCTCTCTCTCTCTCTCTCTCTCTCTCTCTCT
>NC_034591.1:51539238-51554395 GCF_900095145.1 Mus pahari
TCTCTCGTGTGTGTGTGTGTGTGTGTGTGTGTGTGTGTGTGTGTGTGTGTGTGTGTTTTGCATTTCTTGCAGGGTGCCTTTGGCTCTCTGTTTGGTCTTTCCTATCTTCTTCCACTTATGCAGAGAAGGCTCAAAGCTTCTATGATTTTGCTATTTTACAAAACTGAAGGAGAATCTCTGCGCAATCCAGTTCAGGAGACAGAGCAGCATCTACTCACCTCTCAGAAAGGAGACCCTGGCAGTGCCAAACTTAGCATCTTTTCACTCTAAGCCATCCCTGGGCCCTGCTAGGTCATTCACTCCCACCTGGGCTTTCTCCAAGTTCACCTTCTGCCTTACAAACTGGTCCCACCCAGATCCCTCCAATGGTTTCATTTGTCCCCTTTTGTACAGACCTAGAGCTCTCAGGCCTCCAGTCTGGGCCATGTGCTCTTGTCCATAAGTGGAAATGTCTAGGAACAGATTCAAGGAGCAACCATTGTGGGGAGGGAATGCTGAAGGAACTGGGTGATGACTGGATAGCCCTTCCAGAGTTCGGGACCCATCCTCTGCTCAGACAGCAAATTCCTGCCCTCAATGCCCCTTTCTCTGTCCTGCTTCCTGTGAGCTGCCCACTGCATGCCCAAGAAGCGGCAGTGTCACACTGCAGCCTCCTCCATTTTCTGCCTGCTACTCCTGTCTCCAGGGCTGAAGAGGCAGCTACTTCCTAACTCTGTGCTGCCTGCAGAGTTGGGGCGTGGAGGTAGGAAGGAAAGAGAGAGTTCTATTTTAGTTCGTTGCTCATGGCCCTGCCATCGTGCTCTGGTCTGGGAGGAGCCTCCTTGGTGAGACTGACAGTCCACCTCACTACTTGGCTATATAAGATGCATGCCGGTGTGTGACCTAGCATGCACACATGCATGCACACATTCATTTTGGAGCCATGCCTGAGTGTTTGACACAGGTCCTGACTAATGCCTGGTACTTATGAGATGCTCTGATGTCAGGATGCTTTTCAGAGAGAATAGATCATTGTGCCTGAAAGAAGGGAAGGCCCTCTGAGGATGTTAAAAAGTTCTATAGAAGGTCGGGGTTGAGAATGACGCTGATTATCCTAAGGTTTCCTACGACTCAAATGGCATCAGACCACACCTCCAATGGTGATGAGCCTCAGGAATTAAAGGAGAAGAAAAAGTGGGGACTTCCAGCCAGCTTGGACCCAGGATATGATGAGCACTGAGGGGAGTTAGTCACTGAAAGGGCTATCCATGGAAGCTATGCCATTTGGCCTATACAGGATATGGTGGCTGCCTACCAAGAACTGAAAGATTTTTATGGGGAAAAGCAATCAGTTAGCTCCGTGTTGTGCCAGAGGACAAAGCTAGGACAGTCAGATCATAGGATTAGAAGGTACATTTTCTTGCTTGCTTTCATTTTGCAGTGTTAGAAGTCAAGTCCAGGACCTTGTTTGTGCTGGACAAAGTGGTTTAATGTTGAGCCACACCTATAACCCACATGTGCAGGATTTAATATTTTTAAGATTCATTTTTTTTTAAAAATTGTGTGTGCATGTGTGTGTATGCGCGTGCGCGAGTGTGACCAGATCTCCATGATTCTAGAGTGATTGGCAGTTGTGAGCAGCCCTGTTTGGATGCTGGATACTGAACTCTAGTCCACTGCAGTATATACCCTAACCACTGACTAATCTCTCCATACCGCCCCACACATCCACCATGTAGTTAGATCTTTCTTCCATATTTCACCCCTCCTCATAGTCTTATCTTGCTCCTTTATGTCAAAAGGGCTACACAGTGATTTGGGCCAGGTATCAACAACTGTATTAGTCCATTTTTCATTACTGTACTGAAATGGTTGAGGCAACGTGTTTATGGAGAAAGGAAGTTTAATGAGTTCACAGTCTGGAAAGCTGAAAGCCCAAACAGTAGAGTCCTAACCCCCATGGGGCTCAGCTTGGCTGTCTCATATCATGGCAGATGACAGCACACTGATTAGAGTGTGTACGAGAGGGACAGATCATGCGAGGACAGGAAGTCAGAGTGAGAAGTGGTTAGTCTGGAAACCTCCGACTGCACCTTGCCTCTTGAATGTTCTACCACCACTCAGCACTACCACACTGGGGATCAAACCCAGGGGGAAACACTCATCCCATAACTGAACCATACCATCACTCTTGAAATGTTCTTGCTCTGGGGAAAAAAGCTGAGAGAGATCATACATGAGGGTCTTTTCCTTTGTGGGGGGCTTCACATTCTAACCAATTTTCCTCCTACAAAGAGATATGAACTCAGGGCCACATCAATAAGAGGTGGATTCATCTGACTCTAGAACTTTACACCCCCTGAGGCCTATACAGCCTTGAGGCACTCTGATCTCTTGCTATATCATCACCCCCTCTCTCAGAAAGCAAAGCCACTGCATGTTCTCCCTGGGTGGGGGTGGGGGGGCTGGACCTTCAGGATGAAAGTCTGTTTCAGGTTTGGATTCTAAATACAGAAAAAAGACCCACAAAACAACAAACATCATCACACACACATACACGCACACACACACACACACACAGAGGCGACACTGATGATCTTCTGGGACTCTAGAGTGAAGTTGGGTCCTTTCCATCACCCTATTCTGTGTCATGTCCTGCTTTTCCCTGTTTTGCTGTGCCTTGACTTTGCTGTCTGCCACTCAGAAAGTGCAGGACTAAGGAGCAACCAAGCATATACAAAGGAGGCATGCCAGGGCAACTAAATCCCAGGTTTGGGAGACACAGTCATGGCGGTGAAAACAAATCTATGTCGAAGCTTCCAGCAGACTTTAGACACCTTGATTAATCATAACTTGCTGCACATTATTTCCCTATAAACAAACTACAATGTTACTCATATAAACAGCTTTATCTTGACAGCTGCAAAATGTCAGGATTTAATGTAGAATGAGCAGAGACACACCATATGTTCCCACTCCAGGCCTGGAACACTCCAACACAACACACAGCATTCTGCCTCACTCCAAACACGTGGTTACAAAAGAGACCTGGGCCTCTGCCTTGCCATGGCTGTCCCACAGCTTCCGCGTCCCCAGGCCCTGATTTCCTGAATGATAGTGGCTCAAAAACAACTCTAAGGAAGGCTCTACAAGGGTGGGGAGCGATAAGCCAAATGGGAGCTTGGCAAGTGGGGCTGCAGTTGGGTTGTTATAGATGTATTTTTTAAATAACTTAATAAATACAGATGTACCACATGGAGGAACCCATGGTGATAGTGTAATCAAAAGGGCTGTGTATTTCTGGTATCCTGCTAAGGAGGAAGTCTTCTAGCTTTGCCAATGTAAAGCTTATGAAGGAAGGCCCCCATGGAAATGAACAGTAAGGAACATGTTAAGGAAAGAAAAAAGAAATAGAACTTAATTGAGAGAAAGTGAAATGAAAGTCTGTACCCTGAGCAGGAATCTCACTCAGCCTTCTGTTGCTGTGACAAAATACCTGAGAGAGGTTAGTTAAAGGAAAGAAAGGTTTCAGAGCTTTTGACTCATAGTCACCTGGCATCATTGTTACATGGCTGCAGCAAAAATGATCACAGCAGGAGATAGTAGAGCCTGCCCACTCAGCTCATAGTGGACAGGAGGCAGTGAGATACGATGGGGTCAGACATGTATCTCTTTCCAGGTAAACTGTCTAGTGACATACTTTCCTCCAACTAGTCCATATCTCCCATGTCATCATACTATGGATCCATCAAAAGGTTGATATTGATTACAACATAGCCCCCAGCACCTAGTAAATCCCTCTACAAACCTACCATTTGGCAACACAAACCTCAATGCATGAGTCTCCAAATATATAACATACCTCAACTTCAAACCAGAACAAATGTTCTCTCTTGCCAGAGAGAAGGGAACAGAGTCCGCCCCACATACAAAGGTGCACTTAGATAAGCAGTAAGATGTTGGGGGACAGAACTGTTTTTTCTTAACGTCTCTACTCTTCTGTTTAACATATCTATGCTAAAAGGTATGAAAACCAGAAGCCAAGCCAGTCCCTTGCTTGTTTAATTAATAAAGTTATATTGAAAGCTTGCTGCACCCATTCACTTACATGTTGTCCGTGTCTGCGCTTACCCTGTGACCACAAAATGGAGACGCTACCTCGATGTGAGGATTCATTTCGATTACCAACTTGGTAACATTGAAAAATGCACAGGATGCTAACAAAGTACACCTCTGGGTGTACCTGCGAAGGTCATGAATAGGTCATGCCCATACTGACCCCAAGAACACACTCTTCTATTGATGGAGTCCTAATATGAAGTATTCCTCTGACATGAAGTATAACTAGGGTCCCAGTTGAAGAAAGCTGGTCACTGGAGCCATGTCCAGAAGGCTCTATTGCCCTAGTCATCACTTATAATTCCTTTTCCTGGTTTTTACCCACTGTGATGTGAATTGCTCTATTCTGCCATGTTCTCTCTCTGGCACATCAGATAAATATCTCTGAAACCATGAACACAGATCGGCTCCCCCACTAAACTTGTTTTAACTAACATAGAAAATTGCTATTGGGGAGCTACCTGACCATGTGGTTCTTAAATCTTTTGAGTTGGTGTATAGGAGGAATTTGGGAAAGTTTGGAGAAACTTGGTAGAGAAAGCATGGAATGCTATGAACAGAGCTCAGTAGATTATTCTGGTAAGAGCTTAGAAGATAAGACTGCTCTCAGGAGTGTGGACAGTTAAAACCAAGCTCATGAAGCTTCAGACATGAACATACGCTCCACTAGGAGTTGAGCTAGAGGCCACATGTCATATTGTGCAAATAATCTGTCTACATTTGATCTATGCCCCGAGATCGAGGCTAGGATGAATGGATTAATTTATCTTTTGGTGGAAGTTTTAAGACAGTCTTAGGTGTTTTTAGCAAAGTTAATGGAATCAGGAGCAAAAGGAAGAACAGAAACACTTGAAAGATATGATTTGGACAGGAAAAGAGAGTAAAGTTGTAAGAAGGAGAACATTATTGTCAAAGAAATTAATGCCATTAACAAGGAACAAAGCCCTTTGCCCTTGTATAGCAGGAAAGATTCCTTTAGGGCACATCACAGGGATTGGTTTGATACTATAGGATTAACCTTTTACACAGTCTTGCTTTTCTCCCATCTCTCTATATTTCTTAGTTTTACTTCTGTTGCTGCTATAAAATACCCCCAACAAGAGCTATTTATGGCAGAAAAAAAGGTTAATTTAGCTCACAGTTCCAGGTTATAGTCTATAATTGTGTGGAAGTCATCATGACGGGAGCCTGAGACAACTAGTCACATTGCATCCATAGTAAAATCAAAATCAGAAATGAATGAACTGGTCCATGCATGTTTGTGCTCAGCTTGCTTTTTTCCCCATGCTTTTGTACTTCAGGATCTCCTACCTAGGAAATGGTGACACCCACAGTGGGCAAGTCTTATTTCAGTTAATGTAATCAAGATAGCCAACCCCAAGATAATACCCACAGGCTAACCTGATACGTAGTTGCTCCAGTGCTTCAGATTATGTCAAGCTGGTCATTTAAACTAGACATTGCAATGACCTATTCCCCTCTTTTTGAATA
Source organism: Mus pahari (assembly GCF_900095145.1). Taxonomy (NCBI): domain Eukaryota; kingdom Metazoa; phylum Chordata; class Mammalia; order Rodentia; family Muridae; genus Mus; species Mus pahari. Next base: position 51,544,828 of record NC_034591.1, read on the forward strand.
ATATTTATTTTGCATCATTGTTCATTTAAAATACATAACTTGGTTTTGATTTTATAGATGCTTTCAACTAAGAATTTTGAGTCTCAGAGGAGTCTTTTAAGCTACTTTGGAACAATGACTACGAATATACTCTAAATGTGAAATGGAACTAATTTTTTCACTATAGGATGCACATTAACCCTTTGAAGGCCAGGAGTGGAATTTATTATTTAAGTAGATGTATTTGAGTATCAACCTAACACAGATGCCTAATTTGATCATTTACTTGTTTGATTTAATTCCTAGAAAATTAGTAAAGCACATCTTTGGTGTGTCTATTAAGGCTTGATGGTCAATCTTCATCGTAAACTTGATTGGATTTGGAATCAGCATGAGAGTGTTTCTAGAAAAAAATTAACTGAAAATAGAGGACCCATCCTGAATGTGGACATTATTATGCCAGGCTGGGCAATAGTAAAGGAAGAAACGAAGTTGCTTCCTGACTGGATTCAGTGTGGCCATTGGCTTCATACTCTTGCTACCATGCCCGTACACTATATTCTCTTAAATTATAAGTCAACAAAAACACTTCCTCCCTTAAGTTGTTTCTTTTCAGATATTTGGTCACAGTGAAAGAAAATTAATATAGACAGTATCTCAAGACACGATTAGATCATCAACTTTCTTATCTAATAAATAGATTAACCTCTCAATGGGGATTACAGTAATATGGTAGCGTTATTGTAAGGTAATAAAGGTAGGAGATGGGACCTAGTTGGAGAGAGTGAGTCATTAAAAACACATCCTTAGGGCTATATCTTAACTTTGCTTCATCCTGTATTTCACACCTCTGCTTTCTGGCTATTGTGATGTAAGCTGTTCTCTGTCATGCCCTTTCATGCCACAAAGGACTGATGCCTCCAAAATTGCGAGCCCAGATAATTCATACTCCTTGAGTTGTTTCTCTCAGGGGTATTTGGCCACAGTGACAATAAAATCAACATACTTCCAGATCACAGAACTACATAACTGAAGTATGTATTATCGGACACTTGACAGAACACGTGAATGTGTCACTTCCAACTTAAGACACTGAAGTCATGTGTAAGGGATTTTTTGTACCCCAACAATTAATCCCCTTCTTTTGGCTCTAGACTCCTGATTTGATTTTAGGGCAATACTACCCATACTGCATCTAGTTGGTAAGAGTACAAACCCAGAGAGGGTGAGAAGGGCTCAAGTCACTGTCAGGCTTACTCCTACAGTTTGCTACTGGAATGGACAGAATTGATTTGTCCTGGGTAGTTGCTCCCTGAAGAAACCATCACCATCTTCAGACAGAATAGAAGTTACCATCAATCCTTTTTCTGAACTCCTAGCAATGCTGTGGGTATGTGAGATACCCAACCCTGGGTTGACCTTCTGGGTGTTTCTTTTGACTACAGGAGTGATTGGTTGTGTTGTTTGCAACCAGAGAACCCTAAGCAATGTCAACTGACTCCCCATGGTCTCTGCTGCCCAAGAGTCAGGGACAGATGCAAAGCTAGCTGCTTTACAGGTATGAAGGGTTCTTTGAAAAGTTGGTTAGATGGTGTTTTCTGCAGCAAACACGTGAAGGAATGTTTCATTAAAGTGGACACAAGTGTGAAAGGCTAAGGCAGACATGTGAAGGAATGTTTCACTGAAATAGAAACAGGAGAGAGAATGTTCTGCTAAAGCAAGCACATGAAAGGACATGTGCTGAAGGATTCTTTGCTAAAGACAACACACATGCAACGGTCCCCCTTACATTGTGTAGCTGAGGTGTATTTATCGGGACTCTATCACCAAAAAGCTTCTGGTGGTGTGCTGCAGTATTTTGCCTCGTCCTTGTTCTCAGGCTGATTAGATACACATGCTGAGGCAAGACGCATGGAGAACATGTGATGTTTGGAGGGTATAAAAAGGACTCCACAGAGTGATGGAGACAGGGAGCTTGGCTTGTTGGTACAGCTAGCTGTGCAACACTTGTGTGTCTTGATTCTTCGCTGATCTTTGCTTTCCTGAGGAAGAGGCACAGCTGAGAACTTCTCCTGGTGTTCCTGCTGATCCCTCCTGCTGACTCGAGCTGAGGCCGAGGCCTGGCTGTCTCTTCTAGCTTGTCTGCTTTTGCTAACCTAACACTACCAAAATCGACTGCTGGTGTATCTGTGAAGTACTGACTGGATTGAGGTGCTGCCAAGCTATGAACGGAACTGATGATTTCCAGACAACACAGATGGGAGTTGCTCCAAAGAACCCTTCTAAAGAGGTCCACCCCTTCCCTCCCCCCAGTATCATGCATAACTAAGCTGTCCTGGACAAGTCCTGCTCACCACTGACCTAGAATCATTTTTACTCCAGGCTTTCCTGAAAAGATGGTCTGGCTAGTTGCCAGATGTCTTAGTTATGCTTGTCTTACTCTGAAGAGACACCACGATGAAGGCAACTCTTATAATGGACAATATGTAATTGGGACTGGCTTATAGGTTCAGAGGTTCAGTTCATTATCATCAAAGCAAAGGAACATGGCAGCTTCCGGGCAGGCGTGGCATCGAAGGAGCTGAGAGTTCTACAGCATGATCTAGCTGCAGCCAGGAGAAAACTGACTCCCATCTGGCTAGAAGGAGGGTCACACTGCCCACTCCCACACTTTCTCCAACAAGGCCACACCTCCTAACAGTGCCACGCCCTGCACCAAGCATATTCAAACCCCCACATCAGAACTGTATGAAGTCTGTTTCACAGAGACACCACCCTCCTCCTCATCTCCTTTGGCTGTCACCAGAGTTTCAGCCTTTTCCTTCTCCTGGACATTGGGTTCATGGACTTTAAAGTTTGATAGTCTACGGGAATGGCATAATCATCTTTCCTTACAATATCTTCCCTCCCCCCGCCCCAGGAATGTTAAATTCCATAGGACTTGTAGCTTTGTGTATTGCAGGCCTATCTTTTTCTCTAATATGCCACGAGACTGTTAGTATAGATATCTCAGAGTTTATGAAGGCCTTTGAGTGTTTGAGTGAACCCTATATCTTCCCATTGCTGTTACTTGGATGGCTAAGTTATCATCTTGGTCTTGTGCCTACAGACTCCTCACCCTCAGAATCAAGCAGTCCTTCCTGCTGACTCTCTGAATGTTTGTCCTGGCTACATCTCTTGGCTTCTGGTCTTCACTCAAGCTCAGGACTTGACTCCCACTCCCACGTGCTGCTCCAGTCCTCTTCCTCCCCCTCAGTCCTGACCTTTTGACTTGCATCACTGGGTCCCGGACCTGTTATTCTACTGTGACTGAAAGTTCTGCACTCAATCCCCAACTGCCCTTGGCTGGAACCCTGTTGGCTGACACTAGATAGGACATGCTCCAATCTCAAAGCCCTTGAGGGAGTTACAAACCTTCCAGATTGCTTCCTTGGGCTTCTTAGATATATCTTTCCTTCCTTCTTACCCCACCCCCTCCTCTCTTGTCTTCTCTCCTTTTTTCATTTAACAGCATCTACACACAACGCAATCTTGTCTTGAATTCTCAATCATCCTGTTTCTATCTCCCCAGTCTTGGAGTTACCAGTGTTTACCAGAATATCCAGACTGGGCTTATACACTTTCTATAGCCAGGTCTAAGTTATCCTGGTCTGGTTTATCGCACAATATCTGGTCTATAAGCAGAGCAGTGTAAGCATGGGTCCTCTGGGAAATGCATAACTGACAAGGTTTATCAGGACAGCTAAAACTCAAATCCCAGGACTCCTGGCCCAGCTCTTTCCCCTGAAATCCAGAACTCTTGCTGTTTCAGGGCCACTGAGGAGAGATAAGTAAGCATTGTGAAGCCTGGTTTCCAAGCTTGTCTGGGAAGGAGATAAATTATTCTCTGCCCTGCTTCTGCTTATTGTCCACTTTCATGGTGGCCCAGTGCCTTTTGAGTGTAAGAATCTGTTTGGATGTTAGAGTCAGTCTTGAGAGTGAACTCTCTTCAGTTTTTTTATGCCAGGAGAACTCAGAGAATGTGCAAAACATCCTACAAACTTAATCCCACTGTCTGGGTCAAGAAGGGATCTTGGTTCCTTTCCAGTTGGTAGAGTCTTCCAAAGAGCAGATTGTCCTAACTCAACTCTGCAAGCCCAAACAGAAGAACCTAATTGTGCCCAAATAAGGCTTCATCCTCAAGATAAAGATGTCCTTCTGAGCTTCTGAAGTCACATCTGAAAGTGATTGACAGATGTGGGTCCCTGCTGCCAGCAACTTCCCCAGGAGCCATGAAGCCCAAACAAATCTGGTGGGTGAGAGGGAATTCTGGAAAGAAGCTGAACAAACATGTTGGAGTGGTCAGGACAGGCCAGCTCTGTGAAACAGACTGAATTGTTTCTAAAAGCCTTCAGAAGGTTCCCGAATGTCTGAAAATTCTGTTCCAGAAGCAACCTCTCCAAGCCTGCCTCTTATACCCGCAATATGCAAAATGTGCATCTGAACACACACCTTGTATCTGGTTCTGGGTCATGGTCTTTATGGTTGAGTGAAATATGGCCTCTGGTCACCACCCTGTCTGAGGTAGGCAGCTCACCTCACTAGCTCTGTGAGGTTTTCATAATGGTGTCGATCAGGCAGTCAATGAGGAGATATCATCTCTGATCCGGTCTTCTTTCCCAGCTCTGTGCTCCCAGCACAGCAGGACACTGAGGATATGTTTTTAGTTATCTGACTTTCTGTTGCTTTGTTTTGAAGATCTGACTTTAGAACTCAAAATACTCTTGGTACCTGCGATGGCTATTCTCCGTTGTCAACTTGACTATGTCTGGAATGAGCTACAATGCAAAAATGGGATGTATAATGAAAGGAATGAAAGAAAAACCTAGGTCCAGGTGTGGTGGTTGTACGCTTTTAATTCCAGCATTTAGGAAACAGAGGCATGCAGATCTGTGAGTTCAAGGCCAGCCTGCTCTACAGAGCAAATTCTATGACAGGCAAACATAGACAGGGGAGTAAACCATTGAAAGCAGAAAGCTTGTGAAGATGTAGAACTCTTACTTCTCCAGCACCATGACCGCCTGCACACTGCTATGCTTCCCACCACGATGAAAACGAACTAAGCCCCTGAAACGCTAAGCCAGCCCCAGTGAAACGTTTTCCTTTATAAGAGTTGCCTTGATTACGGTGCTTCTTCAGAGCAATGAAACACCAAGGCATGGTACCTGAAATGGAAATTCATGAAGCAGCCTAAATCATTCTCCAGTCCTTTCAAATAGAGGCTTCCCAATACGCAGAGTCAGCGATGAGAGTTGCTGTGAGATGTAGCTTCGTCTTGAAGACAACGATGGAATCATTCACCCCTGTCTCAGGAATATGACATTTTTGTCTGTATGTGCGTACACCTGTGGGCATATGGTCAGCAGGAGAGTACAGTGGAAGTCTTAAGGATGGTGATAGGGAATCTTATCTCTATTCTTCCTCTCTAACTTAATAAGCAATTGATGACAGTCTAATATAGTCCCACGGGGAAAAGCTTGCTCTTGGACATCTGCTGGGAATTCTCAAAGTGTTCTCAAGAATTTTATGGCTTTCCTGGTACTGATATGGTTTTCAGGGCCAAGAGGTCCAAGCAATAGCATGGCTAACCCAATCCAAGAGTCCTTGCAAAGTCAATACCGCTGTTTTAAAATTGTACAGCTCTATCACTCCTCGGAGATGGCCGGCCTATCTAATCATGTTCTCTTTAGACTGATGCTGAGACCAGTATTTCATCTCAGAGAAAATGAAACCATTCCTTAATACATTGATAACTTTACTTCACAAGACATAAAGAACCTGAAAAATGGATAAGGTTCAATAGAAGGGAAAAAAAAAGAGGAAGAGGAGGAGCTGTGGTGCCAGGAATCATTCGTGAACCCCAAAAGACCACCAAGAAACCGATTTTGATGTAATTGCACTAGGGTCTGTTTATTACAGGCTCAAGCTTGGGCCCCCTGCCAACCCTGACACAGCAGAATGGGAAGGTATAGTCCTGAGCCTAGTTTTAGGCAAGTATTTATAGAGGCAAGAAGGGAGTGTCTAGCTGGTACACACTTTATTGAGGGGGGTGGCATTATGGCCTTTAACGTAATTGGCTAATGTTGGGTATCAAACCATAAACGTAGCTTCTGCTTTCCTCCTGATTGGTAGTTGTTAGGAAGTGAAGTGTCAGGGGCAGGCTTGTAACCTGGAGGTACAGGTTTGTTGGGGGAATAACCTGGAAACTGGAGCTAGGTGCTGGTCTGTTAGTTAACCTTAGGTCATGTTCTCTAAGATAGAATCTGAACCCAAAAGATCTAGTCTCTCAGAGCCTATTCTTTGTCTGTGGTCTTGTTACAACTAATGAAGTGATCTCCAAGTGGACTCAGACCACATGACCTAAGCCTTCTGCACAGAAGAGAGCCTGTTTCTGTCAAGTGTGTGTGTGCACCTGTGCTCATGTGTATACAATAGAGAGTACCTTCACCCAGCATGGCATGTAAGATGCTGTGATATTTCAAACCTTTCCCAGGCGCTTTCAAACTCCCTTTATTCCTAGTTTTTGGCCTTAATCGCTATTTCTCACCACTTTCAGCTATTTTTAATACTTTTATTTCAAATACTTAATACCTTTATGACATAGGAAATTCAAAATAGATAATTTGTTGAAAAGTCAGCAATTCAGTCCTCTCTCCATCTCCCATTTCTTTTCAGGTGGCCATGGTGACTACTATAGCAATTCCTAGATTGTTCTGAAGCACAATTCTAGAGCCAGCTGTTCTGTTTGGTCCTTAAGGACAGATATTGTCACTCATTCTCTTTATGTCTGAACAACATCTTTTAACAGATCTATCTTTCTGGGCCTATGTTCTCCAAGAAAAGGCATGTCCTTCATTGCTTCAAGCCTCTCCAAATACTGATGTCCATTCTCCTTCATCCACTTCTCTATTCCTGTTCTCCTATTTGTGTTAAAGGACTCCAAAAGCCCTCTCCTTCTCTGTCCCCTCTGGTCTCTCAGTAATGCAGTATCTGGCAGTTTTCTCACAAGCTTTTCTCTGAAATGCTTCAATCATCCTAGGCTCTGATGCCTCTGCCCAAAGATGCTACTTCCCCTCCCTGAGCATCTGTCTCTGCCTCCACTGATTGCCTCCCTGCCTCTGTGCTTGGTCAGTCATGGAGAAAGAGTTCATTTCTCTTCTAACCTCTGCTCCTGGTCATTCACTCTCATCTTTTCTACAGCATAGCTCTGGAGCTCTGCCCTGAATCTTTCTCTGAATTCTAGCCTTTCTTCCCAATTCTCCTGGATGTGTATACCATATCACCCACCTGGTGAGCTGAAATACAAGGGTGCTCAATCCAGGCCGTGATCTTCTTTTGATATTCTGCTCTCCCCTAGCCTTTAGCATAGTGCTTTGTGTGGTGGTTTGAATAGGGATGACCCCCATCAATTCATGTGTTTGAACGCTTGGCTATAGGGAGTGCCACTTGTTGGAGGAAATATATCACTGTGGAGGCAGGGGTGGGGGGGCTTTGAGGTCTTACTTGCTTAAGCTATGCTCAGTATCACACACAGTCCCCTTCTGCTGCCCGTGGGTCAACATGTAGAAATCTCAGCTCTTTCTCCAGCACCATGTCTGCCTGGACACTGCCATGATTCCTGCTGTGATGATAATGGACTAAACCTCTGAAATTGTAAGCAAGCCCCAGTGAAAGGTTTATTTGAGATGGTGTGGACAGGGTGTCTCTTCATATGAAGAAAACCCTAAGACAGAACGCATGTTTGTGTGTGTGTGTGTGTGTGTGTGTGTGTGTGTGTGTGTGCTTGACATGTGCATATTTGTATGGGAGCATGCTTGTGGAAGCCAGAGGTCAGCCTCTGCAATCTTCCTCAGGCACTGTCAATCTTGCTTTTTAAGACTGGCCTGGAACTTACCAAGTAGACTAGGGTAGCTGGCCAGTGATCCCTAGATATACACCTGTGCCTGTTCTCCCCAAAGCTGCACATACAACCACATCTGGCTTTTTGGTGGGGTTCTGGCGATCAAGCTCAGAACCTCATGCTACCATAGCAAACACATTTCTGACTGAGCTAGCTCCCTGGCTCTAGCAGTTAGCTTTTTTCAAAAGTTAGTTCTGGGCTCTGCCTGAATTTCCAGAAGGCCTGCCTGTACCTAGGACAACCAGGTAGGAACCTTCTCCAGGCTCCTGGCTCATCAAGTCCCCTGTACTCTGTTTTTGTGCCCACAATTCTGCCTGAATTTCCAGAGGCCTGCTAGCACCAGGGACAAATAGCTAAAGACCAGGATAAGAACACAATCAACAAGAAGCAGGTCAATATGGCAGCACCAGAGACCAACTATACGACTACAGCAAACCCTAGATATTTTAACACAACTGAATCACAAGAAAATAACCTCAAATCCAATCTTATGAAGAGGATAGAGGTCTTTAAAATGGAAATGAATAAATTTCTTAAAGAAACAGAAGAATATAATCAAATGGGTGAAGAAAAATAAAACTTTTAATTTTTAAACTTGAAAATAAAAATAGAAGCAAAAAAGAAAATACAAACTGAAGGAATCCTGGAGATAGAACATCTAGGTAAGAGAACAGAATCTACAGATGCAAATATTACCAACAGAATACAAAAGACAGAAGAGAGAATCTCAGACATAGAAGATTCAGTCAAAGAAAATGTTAAATTTTAAAAGTTCTGACATGGGCTGGTGAGATGGCACAGTGGGTAAGAGCACCCGACTGCTCTTCCGAAGTTCCTGAGTTCAAATCCCAGCAACCACATGGTGGCTCACAACCATCCGTAACGAGATCTGACTCCCTCTTCTGGAGTGTCTGAAGGCAGCTACAGTGTACTTACATATAATAAATAAAAGTTCTGACATAAAGCATCCAGGAAATTTGAGACATTAAGAAAAGATTAGAAGAAGGAGAAGATTACTAGCTTGAAAGCCCAGAAAATATTTTCAACAAAACCATAGAAGAAAATTTCCCTAAAGAAAGAGATGCCTATGAAAGTACAAGAAGCTTACAGAACACAAAATAGATTGGACCAAAAAAGAAAATCCTACGGCCACATAATCGTCAAAACATTAAATATACAGGAAAAAGAAAGAATATTAAAATTAAAATCTGCAAGAGAAAGAGGCCAATATTATAAAAAGGCAGACCTATTAGAATTATACTCAACTTCTCAACAGAGACTCTAAATGCCAGAAGAGTCTGGAAAGATGTTTTGAAGTCTCAGACAACCATGGATTAAAGCTGGACTTCAACAACAACAGAAACAAGAGAAAATCTACACACTCATAGAAACTGAACAACTCCCTCTGCTCAATGACCAGTGGGTTAATGAAGAAATAAAGAAAGTAAAGGCTTTCTAGAATTCAATGAAAATGAATCCACAATATACCTAAACTTATGAGACTCAATGAAAATAGTGCCATGAGGAAAGTTCATAGGTCTAAGTGCCTTCATTAAGAAATTGGAGAGTTCTCATACTACCAATTTAAAATTATACCTGGAAGCTCTACAGAAGGAGGAGGAGGAGGAAGAGGAGGAGGAGGAGGAGGAG
>NC_034591.1:51554601-51561391 GCF_900095145.1 Mus pahari
TCTACGGAGTGAGTTCCAGGCCAACCAGGGCTACACAGATAGCATTTGAAATGTAAATAAAGAAAATAAAAAAAAAAAAAAAAAAAAAAGAAAGAAAGAAAAAGGATCTGTGCTATATACAAAGAACAAATGGGCTAAGAAAGAAGTTAGGGAAATAACCGCCTTCACAATAACCACAAATAATATAGCATATCTTAGTGTAACTCTAGTGAAATAAGGGAAAGACCTGCATTACAAGGATTTCTCATCTTTGAAGTAAAAAAATGGTAGAAGATATCAGGAAGAGGGAAAGATCTCACATGCTCATGGATCTGTAGGATTAATATAGTAAAAATGGTCATCCTACCAAAGGCAACCTACAGATTCAACACAATTTCTATCAAGATTCCAACTCAATTCTTCACAGACCTTGAAAGAACAATACTCAGCTTCATATGGAAAAAAATAAAACAAAACCAAAACCCTCAGGAAGTGAAAACAATCCTATACAATAAAAGAAATTCTGGAGGTATCACCATCCCTGATTTCAAGCTCTACTACACAGCAATAGTAATAAAAACTATATGGTTTTGGCATAAAAACAGGCAAGTTAATTAGTGGAATCAAATAGAAGAACCAGAAGTAAATCCACATACCGATAGACACTTTATTTTTGACAAAAAGTTACAATAGGGAAAAAAAGCATCTTCAACAAATGATGTTGGTTTTGCTGAGTGTTAGCATGTAGAAGAATGCAAACAGATTCATATTTATCACTTTGCATAAAACTCCAGTCCAACTGGATCAAAGACGTCAGTAAAACTGGATACACTAAGATGGATAGAAGAGAACATGGGGAATAACCTTGAACACATTAGCATAGGAGACAACTTCCTGATCAGGTGCCAGATCAATAATTAATAAATGGGAGCTTATGATGCTGAAAAGCTTCTGTAAGACAAAGAATATTGTCTAAGAGACAAAACAGCAGCCTATAGATTGGTAAAAGATTTTCATAAACTTCATATCTGATAGAGGGCTGACATCTAGAGTACATAAACAACTCAAGAAACTAGACATCAACAAGCCAAATAACCCAATTGAAAATGGGGCACAGATCTAAATAGAATTCTCGACAGAGGAATTTCTAATGGTTAAGAAGCACTTAAAGAAATGTTCAACATCCTTAGTCATCAGGGAAATGCAAATCAAAACAACTCTGAGATTACATCCTACACCAGTCAGAATGGCTAAGATCAAAAACTCAAGTGACAGCACATGCTGGCAGGGGTGGGGAGTAAGAGAATAAGTCTTCCATTGCTGGCAGAGTTCAAGCTTATACAACCATTTTGGAAATCAATTTGGCTATTCCTCAGTGTCTATGATAGGGGTACATTGCTGCAAAAAGACACCACGACAAGGCAACTTTTATAAAGTAAATCATTTAATTTGGCCTTGCTTACATTTTCAGAGGTCTAGTCCACTATCATCATGGTGAGAAGCATGAAAACATGCAGACAGACTTGGTGCCGGAGGAACCAAGAATTCTGTTTTTGGATTAGAGGGAAGCCAGCTAGGAGACTTTCTTCTGCACTGGCTGGAACTTGAGCCCTAAAAGACCTCAAACCCTCCTACACAGTCCCTCCAAAAAGGCCACACCTCCCAATAGGGCCACTTCCAATGTGCCAAGCATATTCACCCCTCCACACTGAGAAAATTACCTTTCCTGTGGATATACCCAAAAGATGTCCCACCATACCACAATGACACTTGCTCAACTATGTCCTTAGCTGCTTTATATTCATAATAGTCAGAAACTGGAAACAACCTAGATGTCCCTCAGCCAAATAATAAAGTAAATGTGGTACATTTACACAATGAAGTATTACTCAGCCATTAAAAACAATGCCATTATGAAATTTGTAGGCAAATGGATAGAACTAGAAAAAGATCACCCCAAGTGAGGTAATTCAGACCTAGAAAGGTAAGCATGACATGTACTCACTTATAAGTGAATGTTAGCCACAAAGTAAAGGATGACCATGCTACAAACCACAGACCCAAAGAAGCTAAGTAACAAAGAGGGTCTAAGGGGCAGGGGGACTTGAATCTCACCAAGAAAGGGAAATAGAATAGACATTGGTAGTGCATGGAGGGAGAGTACTTGGTGGGGGAGGTGGGGATAAGAACAGGAGGGATGAAACAGGGGAAAATAGAGGAAGAGACTACTGGGAGAAACCTATTTTGAGCTGTGGAGAGGGTGGAGGACGTCTCTGGGATGGGCTAGAAACCTAGGACAATGGAAACTCCCAGGAATCTGTGAGAGTGACCCTTGTTAAGATTCCTAACAATGAGGGAATTGGAACCTGAACCAGCCATCTCCTGTAACCAGGCAAGGCTTCCAATGGAAGGATTGGAATACCAACCCAGCCAAAAACCTTAGACCCACAATTTGTCCTTCCTGATGTGGAGAGGTAAAAGATGGAGCAGAATTTGAGGAAAGGACCAACCAATGACTGGCTCAGCTTGAGACCCATGCCATGAGAGGGAGCCCACTCTTGACACTATTAATGATATTTTGCTATACTTTCAGACAAGAGCCCAGCATAACCGTCATCAGAGAGGTTTCATCAAGAAACTGATGCAGAGACCCACAGTCAAACATTAAGTTGAGCATTAAGTTGAATCCTGTGGAAGAGGGAGACAAAGGACTGAAGGAACCAGATGGGTCAAGGACAACACAAGAAAACATACAGAATCAACCTGGGCCTATAGGGGGTCATAGAGACTGAACTGACAACCAGATAGCATGCATGTGGTGGACCTAGGCCCTCTGCACATATGTAACACTTGTGCAGCTGGGCCTTCATATGAGACTCCTAAAGTGAGGAGAGGGGCTGTTTTTGATTGCATTGTTTTTCCCCTAACTGGGCTGCCTTGCCTAGCCTCAGAGGATTAATATGCACCTAGTCCTACTGCAACTCAATATGCTAAGGCTGTTTGATAACCACGGGAGGCCTCCCTTTTTCTGTGGAGAAAGGGAGGAGAACTGGATGGGGGTTGGTGAGGTGAGATAAGGGGGGGCAGGAGGAGAGGAGGGAAGGGAAGCTGTGATGGGGATGTAAATGCATGAATATATAAATTCTTGAGTTTCCCTCATGTCTTCTCAACACCATGCTCACCCTCTGGTCTCTCTCACTTCTCCAGCAAGTGAGTCCACAACACTTCCAGTTATGTAGCTTCTGTGGCATGTCCAAACCTTTGTGTACTCGTTAAGAGTGATATCAGCTTCCTCCTAGCTGGCTCTGCCTTTCCTTCTTGACACAACTTCTTCTTCAGGATACAGTCCTGAGTAGAATTTTATTACCTTACCCTAAACACAGGGGCTTGGGGATTTGTACCTAGATAAGCTGCTGTGAAGCATGCAAGAGTCTACAGATCTGCCTCTACTTTTTACTTGGTCTCAACTATCAGAATCAAAGACTAGTGAGTATTTTTCCTTGAAAACTGTAGAGCAGAAAGAAAACAGTTTTTCACTCTGGCATCCGAGTTAAGTTCACATGCCCTCAATTTCCGTTTTCACATATCTGCTATGCATTACTTAAGACCAAAGAACCTTGGCTAATTCTGCCTGTGATCTCAGAATTGAGTCTGTGTGCGTATGTGTGTGTGTCTGTGTGTGTCTGTGTGCATATATATGTCTCTGCTTGTGTCTGTGTGTATACGTGTGTCTCTATGTGTGTCTGTGTGCATGTGTTTGGGTGTATATGTATGTGTGTATATATATATATACACACAAGTGTGTATGTGTGCAGGTATGTGTGTGCATGTGTGTATATATATATCTTCATATGTATATGGATATATATATATATATATATATATATATGGATATACATATATCCATATATGTATATGTGTGTGTGTGTGAGTGTGTGTGTAGTGTGTGTATATGCAGTACCTCATGGTACTTTCCCCAAAACTGACCATATAATCTGTCACAAAACAGGCCTCAACAGATTAAGAAGATTGGAATAATCCCATGCATCCTATCAAATCACCATGGACTAAGGCTGGTATTCAATAACAACAAAAACAACAGAAAGCCCACATATGCATGGAAGCTGAGCAACACCCTACTCAATGATAACTTGGTCAAGGAAAAAATAAAGAAATTAAAGACTTCTTAGAATTTAATGAAAATGAAGGTACAACATACCCATCCTTATGGGACACAATGAAAGCAGTGCTAAGAGGAAAAGCCAACCCTGAGTGCCTCCAAAAAGAAACTGGAGAGAGCGTACACTACCAGCTTGATACTACACCTGAAAGTTTTAGAACAAAAAGAAGCAAATTCACCCAAGAGGAGTAGACCGCAGGAAATAATAAAACTCAGGACTGAAATCAACCAAGTAAAAACAAAAAGAACTATATAAAGAATCAACAAAATCAGGAGCTGGTTCTTTGAGAAAATCAACAAGATAGATGAACCCTTAGAACCAGAGAGCACAGAGACAGTACCCAAATTAACAATATCAGAAATGAAAAGGAAGATATAACAACAGAAACTGAGGAAATTAAAAAATCGTCAGCTCCTACTACAAAAGCCTATATTCAAAAAAATTGGAAAATCTGGATGAAATGGACAATTTTCCAGACAGATATCAAATAGCTAATTTAAGTCAGGATCAGATAAACCACCTAAACAGTCCCAGAACCCCTAAAGAAGACCTAACACCAATACTCTTCAAACTATTCCACAAAATAGAAAAGAAGGAACACCATGCAAACTATGAAGTCACAGTTACACTGTGTATTCTCCCTTGGAGATGGAACAGTTTCTGTCAAATCAGGAACCTGTCACAATTTCCTTTCATAGGAACTTCATAAGAGATTTTTTTTTACTACTTTTATCATGTTTTTAATGTTCCAAATAGATTTTAAAAACTGGTTGAATACATATTACTTTTAGCTTCAGACGACATCATGTATATTTAAGAGGCATTTAACTATTATAAATTATTTTGATGACTTAAAAAGATATCGATACTGTGTTGTAAAAAATAAAACAAAAACAGAAAAGGAATTCCATACAATCCACAAAGGCAAAAAATTGTGGAAAGATCTCATGGAGTACTGAAACAATTGTTAAAGATAAAGAGAGGGAGGGAGGGAGAGGGGGAGAGAGAGAGAGAGAGAGAGAGAGAGAGAGAGAGAGAGAGAGAGAGAGAGAGAATATATCCCCCTATGCCACACAACTGTCTGTGGGACAAAAAAATGGGGTCCTGTGACCCCAGTCAGCTGCCAAACAGGCATTGAACTGTGAGAAACAGCTGGATCTTGCTCTGGGGTGAGGAAGGCACAGTTTGGGGGTCCCTGCAGAACTGCTGGAGTTGAGCTCAGGCTCTTGGGTACCACAGCCTCTGGGCATCATGGAAGAGCTGGTTCTGGGATCCCTAGGCTGCATGGAGGCTAGGGATGACAGGTTCTCACTCCCAGATATCCCAGACACCCCTGGATATCTTGGAAGAGTTGAGAACGAGTGGGGACCCTCAGGCCGACTCTGGCCCAGGGGCCTAAGGGAAACCGGCAAGGAGGAGAGAGCTCCAGCTGGTTACTACAGGGATGAGAGTGCTTGGTTTGCTCAGGCAGGTGGCTTGGTTTGGTGGCTGGAATGCAGGGAGGCCTCCCAGTGGGAAGTTAGACATGCTGCTAGGGGAAGACCTGTTCCATTGCTCCAGCATGGCAGTATATCCTGATGAGAAGAGGCAGCTCATGGTTTTAAGGCAATTATTGTAGAAAGGCAGAGAGAGGGAGAGAGTAGAGAAGTAGAGAACAGTCATGGCCATGTGGAGAGGAGGGAAGGGAGGGGGAGAGGGGGAGCAAGGGAGCAAGAGTAAGAGCAAGAGAATAAGAGGCAAGAGAGCAAGGAGGGGGCAAGCAGCTCCTTTTATAGTAGGCTGGGCCATCCTGGCTCTTGCCAGGCAACTGTAGGGAGGAGCTTACCTGGCTGTTGCAAGGTAACTGTAGGGGTGGAGTCCAGACAGAATACCAGGAGCTTGGGGCATTGTCTACATCACCGTTGGCCACATGACTCTCTGCAGGGGGCTGAGGGAGGCTATAACTGTGACAGGAGCCAGGGGTCCAGGAGGCATGGCCTGATACCTGCCGTCCCTTAGGGTCACCAGGTTTCCAGGTCTGTGCTCTACTGGGGACCAAGCTGTCTGTGCACAGCTCACTGCCCCACAACTGTCTCCCTCATGCTCTATTCATATTAAATTTTGACATTGGATACAGCAGGTAAATCAATTGCTGAATGGTTCTGGTATCCTCAAGTGAAACATGATTTTGCTTATGTTAGATGAAAATATCCTCTAACAGGATTCTGGCATAGGCCCAGCATTGTATTGACATGGGGGCAAGACCATGTATATGATTTTTCATAGGATGCTGAAGGAGCATGGTGGTTGTCAGAGGGATTGGTGAGACATGATGATGTTGGGACAAAGAATGATGCTGATCGTGACCTTGCTAAGTGCCCTGATGATGGCATTGGGGAAGCTATACTGGGAATATGTTCCTGATCCACCTTTGCTACATCCTTCTGTGTGGTCAAGGCCAGAAGTACTTGTTACCTCTATTAATACTCAGCTGTTAGAATTTTCTTCATCTGAGAGTAAAGAGTGTTTCAAATTGGTAAATTACATGGCTATGGGTCAGAGCCGATTTATTTGTTTTACTATTTTATTAATTCTTTTTTGTTTTTTAGATATTTTCTTTATTTACATTTCAAATGCTATCCCGAAAGTTC
>NC_034591.1:51563911-51568528 GCF_900095145.1 Mus pahari
CCTTAGTTAGAGTCACACCAAGGTATTTTATATTATTTGTGACTATTGTGAAGTGTATTGTTTCCCTAATTTCTTTCTCATCCTGTCTGTCCTTCGTGTAGAGGAAGGCCACTGATTTGTTCGAGTTAATTTTATATCCAGCTACTGCACTGAAGCTGTTTATCAGGTTTAGGAGTTCTCTGGTGGACTTTTTTGGGTCACTTATCTCCTTTTGTTGTCGGATTGCTCTGGCTAGGACTTCAAGTACTATATTGAATAGGTAGGGAGAGAGTGGGCAGCCTTGTCTAGTCCCAGATTTTAGTGGGATTGCTTTGAGTTTCTCTCCATTTACTTTGATGTTGGCTACTGGTTTGCTGTAGATTGTTTTCATTATGTTTAGGTAGGGGCCTTGAATTCCTAATATTTCCAAGACTTTTATCATGAAGGGGTGTTGGATTTTCTCAAATGCTTTCTCAGCATCTAACAAGATGATCGTGTGGTTTTTGTCTTTGAGTTTGTTTATGTAGTGGATTACGCTGATGGATTTCCTTATATTATTTTATTGATTCTTAAAGGATCTACCTTACTCTTCCCTGACCCACATCCCACAACCTCGTTATCTCTTTCTTTTAAAGAAGACACTATTCTGAAGCAGATATTTTTGTCCTATGGCTCTTACAGTATTTCTTCCCCTCCTTCTGCAATGTTCTCTGAGGTATTAGGATAGGGGTCGTGTGATAAATGCATTAGCTAGAAGCA
This sequence comes from Mus pahari, assembly GCF_900095145.1. Classification (NCBI taxonomy): domain Eukaryota; kingdom Metazoa; phylum Chordata; class Mammalia; order Rodentia; family Muridae; genus Mus; species Mus pahari. The sequence goes on from NC_034591.1 coordinate 51,564,650, forward strand.
GGCACTTCACAGTCAGTTGACTTGTACTTTGACTAGTTGTGGCTTTCTGAAATGACTGCTGTCTGGTGCACAGAGGAACTTCCTTGATGAGGTGAAAAGTTACACTAATCTGTAGATATAAAAGTAAGTATTTAGAAGCAGTTAGAGAACTACCAGTCATAGGTTCTTCTCCAGGTTCCTAGCCTCGCCAGCCATGGGTAGTTGGCTAAATTTACAGTAGCAGCCTTAATTCCCTCCTATGAGTGAACCCTAAGTTCAGTTGGGTGACTGGTGGTTATTCCTAGGATGTAAGCACCACTACTGTGCCTTTCAAAATACCTTGTCATGCTGGTTTTTGTTATGGTTTGTTGCCATGACTACAGGATAGAACCATTGTTTTTCTCTCCTGGCAGCTTGTATGGCTCCTCCCAAAGCTATGTGATTTCTTTCTGTCTTCCCACCACCACCTGTTTTTTCTTTAGCAATGACATTTTATTTCTCTTTGTATTTTTGATCATGGCCAATTTCAGGAAAAAACCTGGAACCTAATTGTCATAAAACAGTTCAAAAATGACAAGAAACAAAAACATTTAGAACATTGTCTAAATATAAATGTATATAAAAGGATAAAAGTCACATTGGAATTATCTTCACAAATGCACTATACTAATGCAAAGTATTAGTAAATGGTAGTGATAGGGTGAGCAATAACGATGAAATAGATGAAGAAGAATATATGGAAAATTCCCCATTTTTTCAATGAATTTTTGTATAAAACAATAAAATGTATTCTGAAAAACAAAAGCCAAGATATCTAGGAGTGTCTTCAAGACCTGTTTTACTAGTATTATGACTGTGTTCTGGACTAATATTGCAAAGCAATTGAATAGACAGTCAGATTATTACTTGATTTAATTAATTTTATGTTGGCATTAAAAAACTATGACAAAATAATCAGTTTTATTATGATGCTTATATATATTTATATAGATGATAGTTATAAATAGATAATTAACTTTGCTCATCAATATGACTGAAATCTCATTCTTTCTGGCCCATATTCTTTCTCCTACATAACTCTCTTTGACTTTCATGTTTCATCATATATATATATATATATATATATATATATATATATATATATATATATATATATATATATGATGTGTGTATATACATATATATATATACATATATGTGTATATATGATAATTTTATGATAATTTTACATATATTTAGTCTTTCTTACCCCTAGTCAGTATTTTCTGCTTCTTTTCCACCCTTTCTTTCCTTTTACCCTTCACTGAGTACCCCCTCTACTTTAATGACACACAAATGTGCACACATGCATGTGTGTGCACTTGCACACATACACATGAATCTAGATTCCACACATGAAAGAAACATGTGCCTTCCTGGGTTTGGTTTGGCTTATTTTTGCTTAGCTGATGACCTTCAGTTTTATCCATTGCTCTACAAATAACATATCTGTTCTTCTTCATGGCCAAATAAAACTCCATTGTGTTTATGTACCACATTTTCTTTACCCATTCATCTGTTGATGGCCATCTAGGAGAGGTCCATTGCTTTGCTGTTGTAAATAATGGCTGTTATAAACATGGCTGTGCACAAGTGTCTCTCTGATATGCTGAGATGTTCAGGGGACTTAGGAATGAGGACAGGCAGAGAGAGTGCATCCTTAGACACAGCATTGTCTGTAACACCGAGGAAGCTCAACACGTCTAGCTGACAGTGAGGTGCTGGTGCATAACTTTGAATTATTAGTATGCTGTTCTACAAGGTTTTCCATGCCAGACAACATCAAAATACCTGCCACCAGAGTCACCATGTTAGAGGATCAGGCTTCCAAGTGCTGTAATGCCTCCACTCAAATTCCACAGGCAAAACTTACTCATACGGTCCAAGCTTTTTTTTTTTTTTTGCAAGGAACTCTTGGAGAGAGGTTTTCCTCTGTGGTTAGAAAAAGAAAAGCATACACAGAGCCCAGTCCTTACACAGCTATCTTAACAAAAGGCTGAGGTTTGAAAGGCGATGCCCACCCCCAGTGCTGTCCAATTCCATGCTGGTGCAAGTGAAAATGCCTAAGTGCTTTTGTTTAAAAATAAAATATTGATTATTTCAAGTAGTGGCTGGATTGAAAGACTAAAAAGACAGAGGGTGCTCTGCCAGTAATGGAAAGAGAGAGGAGCAGGTTCTTCTGTAATAAATTATTTGAAGTAGAGTTTCAACATTTTAATGATGATAAAGAAAACCATCTCATTCACTCTGGCCAGTCTTCATAGAAAATGTTCTTGTCTCAAACTATAGATAAAAGTTCCCAAAGTGAAAATCTATTTCAGTCTGTGAGTGAAAGGTAGGAGAATGAGGTGGTTTTGTAGAAGGACGAAAGCCTGGGGTCCCCTTGAAAGGCAGGCCATCCAGTAACTTCCTCACCTACATGGCCACATAGCACATCCTACAGGCAGATTCCTCTTACTCCTGGGGAGAATTTCATCAGCACAGATTGCCAGACCGATGAGTAGATATGATGTTTTCATCACCGTCACACATAGACTTAAAACAAATGCCTGTATCAACAGGAACATTTTGAAGAACAAGTGGGCTGCACTTGCTGGTACAGCAGAAGTTCAATTACCCTTGTTATTTGTTTCATTAAGCAAAGGTGACCTAATCTAATTTGTAATATTTATGATAGTACTGTTTCCAGTTAGATAATAATTTTGTTGCTCATTAGATGATTTCCATAACAAACCTGTCATCAAACATGCTAAATCACAGCCCAGTTTCAGGTATACAGAGGTGGCCAGAGTGTGCCTAATTGATCTACCCCACCCCTCCACTTCCTGGCTCACCCAGAATCTGGCACAGGACTAGGTTGACCTGACATTCTCTCTTTTGTTCTTGTGTAGTTTCTCCCTTGTGCTGCCCCCCCCCTATACTTACAGTTAAAGACTGGACCACAGTGTCCTGCAGTAGCCTTGTCCAGAGAGTTATGGGTGATTCTTAGAATACTTCCACATGGTGTCTGTCTTGTGACCCTTAGAACACTTCCACATGGTGTATGTCTGTCTTATGAGCTCATGGAAAAAGTTTTTCCTTTTTTCTCATCTCTTCCTGTCATGTCACAGGTTGGGCAAAGGGTCTCTGATGGCAATGCTAAGCCTTGCAGATCCATCAAAGCAAGACTCAGGAAGTAAAGTCCTCACAGAGCAACTCTCGAGGGCTGAGGTCACATCTGTTTCTGTCTTTTCCTTGATCCTCTCCAAGAACCAGAGAGAGAAGGTATTACTTCCCTTTTCCAGAAGAAAAAGATGATATTTAAGGAGTTTGGAATGTTGCTCAAGGTCACACAGCTGGCAGAGGTGGAGTTTGGGGTTAGAAATAACCCCAGCTCTTTCTGGGCGATGCCTACATCCTCCGAGGGCAGGAGAGGAGGTAGAAAAAGTGTGCAAAAAGATGCAGACACACTACGGGTGGCCCGTCACCATGGTAATGCAGCCATGAAGGAGGATGCATCCAGGCTGTAAGAACCTACACTCCCTCAGCCTTCACAGGTCTCTGGCCCTCACCTTGGATGCTTGGGAGTCCATGGGGGGGGGGAGTATTGGGAGGATGTGTGGACAACTGTACCTATTGGCCCTGTTAGATGGGACACCTGTTACTCACTGGTCTCATTGTGTTCTGCTCCACCCTCATGCTCACTCAGCCCCACCCACTTCCCTTCTGTTCTTTCTCTACGTGAAAGACTGAGGGGGGAGGCATGGAAGCAAATTAAAGGAATTCATAGCAATCCTTGGGGAGAACAGGATTTGGGGTCTTTTGATCATCTTTACTCTTTTCTAAAGTACTGCCTGCATTCTGCTATTTAAACCAGTTTTT
>NC_034591.1:51568612-51597806 GCF_900095145.1 Mus pahari
GAGAGAGAGAGAGAGAGAGAGAGAGAGAGAGAGAGAGAGAGAGAGAGAGAGAGAGAGAGAGAGCAACACACACGTGTGGAGGACAGCCTTCAAGGGGTGGGTTCCTCCTTCCACTGGGAGATCTGGAGATTCAACTCCAGTTGTCATTTTACTGGGGCTAGACCACGTCATAGTGGTATCTCAGCATGTGCTAGAAGGAGCACCAGTGGCCCAGGCCAACCCTACCTGTGCTCCCATGGACTCCAGGAGCTGTGTCAAATCCTAATCTCCCTAGGTTGGTGTCCTCACACGTACACCAAGTAGCCAGAGGAGCTCACTTCTCAGGTGCCCTCAGGATCATCTGCCTCCATTCTCCAATTTTGCCTACACCCCAGTTTGTTATATCTCATGTTGGGGAAGTCTTCAGTCTCCTTGCCTGCTTATGTGTCTCTGGCTCCCTTTTCTCTGGCTCTGTGTCAGAGGTACACACCATCAGCCCTTGCCCTGGGAAGTGGCTCCCTCTGGTTTCTCCTCATTTTAGCATGGCTTCCTTTCCTCCTCCCTAAACACTTGTGCACAAACAGGTATGTCTCCCCCAACAATTACATCCCAAGAGCCGCTGTGTTTCGGGGGAGTGAAGCTATTTTCATATTAGGCAACAGTACCCATCACACAATCCAATTAGTGGTGTCTGGGGAGACCAGAATAACTGCAAGTTGCCTCAAACAAGCACCGAGCTCCCTGATGCAAAGCACTGCCAGGTGCTCTAGCGGGCGAGACAGATGACCCTGCAGAGCAGAGCTTAAAACAGACTGAAGTTCCAGAGCAGTTCTTTTGTGATTTCTTTACTGGGCAATGACCGTGTTGTGAACTGTTTCACGTAGAGGTTAGATTGACTGGCAGCAGCTAGTGTGTGTGTGTGTGTGTGTGTGTGTGGTACTGTGGTATGTATGATATGTGTGTGTATGTGGTATATGTGCTATTTGTAGTTTATGTGTGTGTGTGGTTCATTTGTAAATATGTGTGTGTAGGTGTAGTATGTATGGTATATGTATGTGTGATGTGTATGGTGTTGGGGTTGTTTGTGGTACATGTGTGTATATGGTGTGTGTGTGTAACTATGTGAATGTGTGCATTTGCATTCTTGTATGTATGCCCCTGTCCACATATGTGAAGCTTTTCCTGACTTTGCTCCTGAGTTTGTCCATTCAGTGACAATCCAGGCCTCTCCCTAGAGCAGGGAGTTGTCCAGGGCTCGGATGGTTTGTCAAGAAGCCATGAAATGCCCTATAGGAAATGAGCTGCTTAACAGTACAAGCGTAGGAACTGCCCCAATCTTCTTCCTGGCAAAGTGATGATCTTGGTAGGACTCTGTACATGGCCAGAGAACAGAAGGAGTACAAGGGTAGACGACAAAGCCAGTCTATGTGGAGTGTGAAACTCAGGCTTGGATTTTAAAAATGATGTAAATAGATGGGTGAGGTGGGTTACTACTTAATGATTCATTTCTGAAACAGCATCAATTGAGGTGGATGCCACATGTCTCAGTCTTTTCTTTTTTTTTTTTTTCTTTTTCCTGTCCCAACAGAATAGCTGAGTCTTGCTAATTTACAGAGTAGAATTTTGTTCTGGTGAGGTGTAAAGGCTAAGAGTCCTCAAGCACAGCACTGGCATCTCCTCAGCTCCTCGTGAGAGACCTGTGGTGCTTCGAGTCATAGATGAAAACAGTGTCATATGGGTGCATATGGAAAAGAGAAAGGGGGTCAGCTCCTACAGGTCACCAAATTATTTTTGATGTAACACATTATCCTAGGAAACCCCTCCCAGTATGCCTTACTTGCCAACACTGCCACACTGAGAAATTAAGTCCCAACATAGTTGTCTTAGGGTTTTACTGCTCTGAACAGACACCATGACCAAGGCAACTCTCATAAGGACAACATTTAATTGGGGCTGGTTTACAGGTTCAGAGGTTCATTCCATTATCACCAAGGCCAGAGCATGGCAGCATCCAGGCAGGCNTGGTGCAGGAGGAGCTTCATCTAAACACCTTTAGGAGAAGACTGGCTCCCACTTAGCTAGGAAGAGGGTCTTAAAGCCCTCATCCACAGTGACACACTTCCTCCAACAAGGCCACACTTCCAAATAGTGCCCACTCTCTGGGTCAAGGATATTCAAACTACCATAATAGTCAAACCACCACACCATGGAATGCTGGGATCTGTTTTGGACTGTGACATTTCTCTTTCTTTGGCTCTTAGTGTCTTCTTTCCTGCCTCCTGGCTGTATCTGACACACTCACCTTATCCAGCTTATTTTCTCTCTCAAGGATAATAATTGCACTTGTTACTTTTATAATTGCTATGAGAACAGACCTAACAAAAGCCACTGAAGAAAGAGGGGCTATATTTTGGCTCACAGTTGACAGTACAGTACGTCATGGTGAAGAAGTCATGGAGGTGGAGCTTGAAGTGGCTGGTCACATTGCATCCACAGACAGGAAGCAGCAAGAGATGAGACACAGGTGCTCAACTCTCTTTCTCCTCTTTATTCAGCCCAGGGCCCCAGCCCATGGAATAGGTCTACCCACCTCAGTTAACTCTCTCATGCCCAGAGACTTGTCTTCTAGTTGGTTTAGATCCTGTCCAGTGACAAATGACATTAATCATGACAGTGATTAATCACCACAGAGCTCAGAAGGCAGGTGCAGGGAGTTGGTCTGGTACTGCTGTGTATTCATTGCTAAATACTGGCCCCCAAGATCTGGTTATCCCAACCAGTATCCTCATGGACTAGGAGATCTTCACATATACCAAATATTACTATGTAACCTTGCTCCTCAAATTAATTGGTCAATGAAAGCCTAAGTCCTGTGATTGGACAGTAGATAGAGGTAGATGGATTTTCAGCTACCTGGCTGAGGGTCACAGGTAGAAAGAGGAGAAGAAAGGACACAGAGGTGGAGGAGGCTGCCATGAGAGCAGATGGACCAAGAGCATGTGGCCAAGAAAAACAGCAAGTGACAAGGGACATTATGGAAGGGAAATAAGTTAGAATAGCTTCAAACTTGGTTACTGTAGACTTAAGGCTTATAAATAAAATGCCTGGACTATGTGTCTTTTATCCTGGCTAGTTAGGAATGCTTAATTCCTTATATAGAGAGGGCATGTTTATTCTACACCACTTCTTGATTTAGTTTCTAAATATGCTGGTTCCTTGGCTTCTTGTGTTTGTGTCAGAAGAGAAGAAGGGAATGAAGTAGGTAAGTGGGAGGTAGAAAAGAAGGGTATTGTTGCTTTGAAGTAGATGAGGACAGGACATTCCCTGATGGAGTTCAAGGTCATTGTGCATTTTCTGCATGAAGTATCCAAGGAGAACCAGGGTCCATATTTAGAGTTTACGTCAGGACAACATTGGAAAAATCGTTCTTACTCTTCCACGGTCTGATCCCTAGTCTCCAATGGTGCTTTCTCAGTGTCCAGATGCTGTGGATTCTTTTAATGCTAGCTATACCTGCAGGGCTCCAAGGCTCTCCACTCCATCAAGAGGACCTAGGGATTGCACAATTTGGCTCTTGTCTCCAGGATACATGGTCCTCAGCTCTAATGTGTACTAACCCATGACGCCCCTCAGTTTATCCCTGGTAATCAATCGGTCTTTAATCACCTCCATTAGCATTCTTATTAGCTCCAAAGCAGAGGCCTGGAATGTGTGGGTTTCTCCCTTTAGCAATCTCTGCACCTGCGACCTACCAGGGCCAGATCTGAGCCTTAATAAGTATAAACATTCAGTGAATTTCAATTAGCTATGAAGGAGGAAGTTCCCTCCAGCTACTCTTCCCCTCCCTCCTTTTCATGTTCTGTCTCTCCCCCCTTTAAACAGTTTCCTATATACCTGAGATAGGGACTAGGAGTTTCAGAAGAATTCTCACTTTACAACAGGGCTGATTGAGACATGGCACAGGCTGGCAGGGCTCAACATGACTGACCTCCATCCTGTGCTCTTTCAGATCTTTAGACTTTACATGCCAATCGCTACTTAAAACAGGGTAAGTGATTCATACATATAACCGATCCTGGCTTGTGGTGTTCTGATGTAGGACTTTTCAATGTTCCAGTATCGTTAAAGTCATATGCCTTCAGTAGCAATCATATTAGAGTTTTTTTTGTTAACAGATTTGAAATGCTAAGGCAGTATCCTGGATTTGTAACATTGTCAGTCAGGTGGTTATCTGGGAAACAAACGATCCTCTACAGTGAACTATGTGGTTTAACACTGATACTGCGTAGCTTAGGTTATATATATATATATATATATATATATATATATATATATATATATATTCATATTTTCCATTTAGACAGGATGTTTTCATCATAAGGGAAGGAAAGTATCTATATGTAGCAGCATTGAACAAACTTAAGGTGTCTTACTTCAGTGTCCAGTGTTCTTCTCTCATCCCAACCACATCATCACCAACCATATTATCACCAACCACACCACTGCTGTCATGGTCATCAGATAGTCCAACAGTCCAGAGCTCATGGGAGTAGTGACTGATGGAAGAAATCCACGTTTAGGAAACTAATGGGCTGAGCTGAGCTGATAGCCCTCTATGTCTGAGGCAGGGCATCCCACCCTGCTATGTGTGTACGGCCAGATGCCATCTGGATGTCTCTTCACTCTTCAACTATTGTGGGCCCCACTGATTAGTTCCTTCCGCTCGGTTGCATCTTGACACTCTCGCTATCTTGCTGCAAAAACATTCAGGGACAGATTGAGCTGATGAGCACATCTCTGAATCTGGTTCTGTTTACTTTCTTCTGCTTCCTGTTTTGTGCTGGTGGGTGGTCTTCCAGCACAGGCAAAGCAGAGGGCTGCTTCCTTGCCTGATCCCTCCTGCAGAGCTCACAAAGAAAACAAGGCGTTTACCAGTTTCTCACCACTCACAAATTCTGCAGAGTCCTCCAAGCTTCACTCTGGTAGACCGCCACAGCCACCTACCTCAAACAAATGGGTCAAAGGGGACCAAAAGGGGATATCTGAGAGGCCAAATGAATTGGACACCTGTCACCTTGCTTTCTGACCTTGAGCACATCAGCCTACCAGATCCCAGAGGTTCTAGAAGATTAAGGTGCTAATGGAGCTCCAGGAAATGCTTCCCACAAAGTAAGGAAAGGCTGTAGGAGTGCTCGGGGGACCCATTCCACCTACACACACCTAGTGTTTCCACAGGCCTCCTGCTCAGGGCAGTTCCATTACCTGCCTTCAGTCTTCAGAGACAGTGCTCACTAAGTTTGAGGAATGATCCAGGGACTTCAGTCTGGATAACGATAGAACAAACTCCACTTTCTGTGGCCATACAAGAGAAGATGCCCAAGTATTTCTTACCCTGAAATAAATTTAAATTTACAATAGAATAGTATGAGTGAAGCCCTGGGTTTGATACACACCACCTAAGATAAACAAATGTACCAAATGGAGTGGCTGCATGGTTCCTTTCATATAGGCTTATAGGACGAAGATAATCTACTACAGAGCAAGTCAGGAAGGCGAGTAGCCTTGAGGGGTGAAACAGAAAGATTGCTGAGGAGAATTTCCTGGAATGGTGGAAAAGTGTCTGTGTTGATATGAATATGAATTATGGCAGGTATATATGTATGCTATAGGACAGTGCCTATGTTGATGTGAGTTATGGCAGGTGTATGTCTTTGCCAGTACTTAGTGAATCTGCCCAAAGAGTACATTTCATGGTTTGTAAACTATACTTCAGAATAAAGGAAATTTATAAATAATCTTGAAATCAAGGTAATGTCTTCAGATAAAGGATCTGGGGACAGGTGTGCCGACTTAAAATACATTGGAAAAAAGAGGGTGATGAAGGGAAAGAGACTGAGACAGGACAAGGAAAGTCTAGATGCACATGCGCGAACACAGATGTCCATTTTTGTTTTGTTTTGTTTGTAGGGCTGAGGCGTCAGGGACAGGGGGGATCAGATCACTGAGCTTCTAGCCTAACCTACTTGGTGAGTCTCAGGCCAGTGAGGAGCCCTGTCTAGAAGAAGGAGAGCAAAAACTGTAAAGGCCAGCTGAGGAGTATCACCTGTTATGAAATATAATGCAGCTGCAGCAAGGGGCTACCTGGTGGGCCCATGCCAAGGTGTCCCCTTGAGAAATTACGCTATGCAACAGATCTCATATAAAGGGACTTTATTAGGGGGAAAGGAGGGGAGTGAGGACCTAGAGAAGGGATAGAGACAGACGGGAGCAGAGCTATGAGGGCAGCGAAGGGAAGACAGAGGACAGAAAGGGGGAGAGAGAAATGGCGGGAACATGGGGAACAGAGAGAGAGCAAGCAAGCTGGAGTGGGGGGCAGTCTTTTTATATGGCACCTGAACCTGGTGGCGGTAGGTAATGGTGGCACGTGATGACTTAAACCTTTGCTAGGTTCCTGGGAGGAGCCTAGCAGAGTCACCTGAAGGTTAACAACACCTGACTATCGGACTGCACACTCGTGTCTTTATATGTGCATACACACAGATAGACACACACACACACACACACACACACACACACAACACAACGCGCATCTTTTTTTTTTAATCTTAGTATATCACAAGTTAAACTTTTAAAAACTTCATAACTTTTCCTAGACTCATTGAGTTTAAAAGGTCAGATGTTTTAAATTTAAAACATCACATACTAACAATAGACTCCCACTAGGACAAAGCCACTACTTCATCTCATTACAGGGTAAATGTATCTGTAATCAAAGCAAATCCTAAGGCCCCATGTGGCTCATTTGGTGCAGTCTCAAAGCTGGAGAGATGGAGAAGATGCAGGGAAGACAGCCTTACAATTTACAGGGGCGTGCAGGGCTTGGAACGTAATGTACCAGGTGGCATAAAGAGAGATCACTGAATCAAAATACTTAAAAAATAGTTCCTTGTGAAGCAAAGACATTCATTTTCAACCCAACCTCAATAAAATCGACTTTCCTAAGAAACTGGAATCCTTTCTCAGCCGCAAGAAAATGTCAATATCTGACCTGCTTGGATGTGTCTCCCAGCTGGCACTGGCCTCACCTATGTCTCTTGACAGACGTGATCATATCACTATGTAGTCAAGGCAAAGCCTTGCTCTTTGTTCCCAAGGAAGTCTAGATTGGACTTTGAAGTTTCATATGCAATTTGTACCTGTGACTCAAAATCACTTTGGATACTTCCTTGCTGAAAAGCTCCCCAGCCTTATAGCCACATCTTGGGAGAGAAGAGTCCTTAAGGAGGTTCAGACAGACATTGGCCAAACAGTATGTCAAGTACAGACAAGAACCCCAACGCTGCTTGCATATCTTAAAGTACAATAAAGAAATAGAATCCTGGACCCACAGCAATCATAGACAGTTGTCTTCCATGCCCCAAACGATCTTACCCTGGTCCCTGGCTGTCTCTCTCTTTTTCAGTTATTACTGTTGTGTATGGAATTTTAGTCTTCCCAGCTAACTTCCCCAGCCGACTCACACACCCCTGCCTTTTACCTCTCTCCTTATACCCACCTACTCTCTTGACTAATCAAAAAGCCCCTGAGAACCCAGAGGGGAATTTCTCTCTTAGTGCTTGTGTGTGAGGTGAGGGTATAGAAGAAGGAGGACCACAGAGCAAGGCAAGACCAGCTGGTTGATGGGCAAGAGGGATGGACAGTTACAGGGCAATCAATTTTATGCATACCTTGTATGTAAAGTGCCCTTTGCAGCACCACACACATGGTAAAGGCTCATGTATGCTTTACCTCCAGACCCTGTCGCTGCCTTTTCTTGATCTAAAGATGATTCCAGCACCACACACATGGTAAAGGCTCATGTATGCTTTGCCTCCAGACCCTGCCTCTGCCTTTTCTTGATCTAACGATGATTCTCTCCTAGGGCATATTAATTGTTCAGCATCCAGAGATGTTTTCCTACAATGACTTCCCTGAGACTAGACCCATGTACTTCCTAAAGCAACAAAATGACCACTAGCAGGCAGAGTCTTTTAGTTCTTTTTTTTTTCCTAAGAAACTGAATCAAGGGTGTGGAGGTGAGCTTAGGAGAAAAGGAACTCTCTCCACCAGCTGGGAGCTGATCAGAGGGAAAGCAGAAGTGGTTGTCAAAAAGGAAGAATTGATTTGGCTGTCAGATGGAGAGCAAGATAAAAAGCCACTAACTTGATAGCCCCACATTCTTTTAATCCAGATTGAAATTCCCTTCATGGATCCTCACACCCAGACTCCATGTTGAGCATCTTACGGCTGATGGAGGAGGGGAGGGGCAGGCACTGAGCAATGGGCATAGGCCTGCTTTGTTTGTTCTGGGTCCAGCTGAGGGCTGGGCAGAGTGACAGCTCCTAACCTTTCAGTGTAAAATTGAAACCCCATGGAAGCCTGGAAAAGACAAGATGGGAATCACAGGAGCCCCGAGCTCACCACACACCACTTCTTGGTCTCCTCTTTGTACTTGCCTCCATTGCGCATGTGTAACTCACAACCCTTTTCCTTTCCTTCTAGCAGAGAGAGTTTGCAGCTGCTGCAGGAGCATAGATTGATGAGCTGGGCCCATGGTGCAAGCCTGTGATTCCAGCCACTCAGGACTGGAGCACAGTGTTCCTTCTCCGCAGGAGTACTGCAAGTTCCCGGCTTGCCTGAGATAGGAGTAAATTTAAGCAAGGGCTGGAGCTACAGCTTAGTGGTAGAGAACTGTCTACCATGTGTGAGACTGGAGGATCAATCTAAGATAGATAGATAGATAGATAGATGATAGATAGATGATAGATAGATAGATAGATAGATAGATAGATAGATAGATAGATAGATAGATTGATAGATCAAAAAGAAAGTTAGAAGTTAGTTAGTTGCCACTACAGGCAATTCAAGTCTGTACAGGATAAAATGATTCAGACTATAACTGGGTTTTTGTTTTTGTTTTGTTGTTTTGTTTTAATCAAAAGTTCTGACCCAGGCTCGTGCCTATGCACCTATATACGCTTGGCATGGATGTCCGTAATTTACTATCATCATTAGATTTGTAGTTCCATGTCTGTCTTCCCTGATTCCTGCTCTCCTGCTCCCATCTGTAGGAAAGGTGAAACTTTCTGTTTCCAGGATGAGAGCAGACCTTTCTGTCCATGCCAGCACTGCCTCACCCTGATGTCATTACTCTTCTCTCATGTGCTTGATCCAAAACAATGACTTCCCTGCACTGTGCCTTTAGGATTTCTGAGTTAGCTTGACTTGCTGCTCCCCGTGGCCTCTTTGTTGAAAGCACATACAGTACGTGCCCTGAGAAAGTAGCACCCCTTCTCTTGAAAAGACATCTTGTAGTTCCGTCGCCAGGCATGGCAGCACCCCTCGGGGAGGGTTGTGGCTTTCCTGGTCTCTCTTCTGACTGGATTTATAAATCACAAAGGCCTTTATGACAACACCAGAGCCTGCCTTGTCCCCAGAGACCTGAGTGTCCTCTCGTATGGCTTCATCATAGTATGACTCACATGTACCTCCTGGGTCCCATTCTGCTGCTTGAGATCTTACTTGGAGTTGGTGGCAGGGATGGGTGTGAGTGAGTTTCAGTTTTCTTTATAGTGATACTGTTTGCTTCTAGTACCTTTGCCCCTTCCAACCAGTATCTTGGTACCTGCCTTCTACCTCTCCTTTGAGAGTGGCAGCCTTCTTCTATGACTCCTGCCTGGGTACCATGCTCCCACTAATAGGAGACTGTCCCACTGGTGAACAGCTATGTGGGCAGCTCTAAGGGTTGCTCCTGGCCTGCCTGCATCCTTGGTTGTGGAGCAGGCTGTCTCCCCACACACCTCCAGGAGGGCTGCCCTGGGAGACACAAGAAAGGGCCTTGTAGCCACCAGACGGTGGGACTTGGGTGGTTGGCGGCACTTGGTTCTTCAATATTTATAAGTGACACTTCTAATGGAGAGAGAAGAGGAAACATTAGCAGCAATTTGCTTCTGTGTTTCTGGCTCCCTCTCCCTCTCCCTCTCCCCCTCCCCCTCCCCCTCCCCCTCTCCCTCTTCTGAATGTGAGGGGGCAGAGCATCACAAAGGAACAGTAGAGACAATCTGTGTTACTTAGCTGCAGACAAGTGACAGGAAGGGGCAGGCAGGGGGCAGAAGGATGCAGACACTCTCACACTGAGATCTGCTGATGGACCTGCCTCCTGCCAATGCCAGGTAGGGGCCTGGTGACAGCACCATGAGGCAAATGAGAGAGAAAAAGGCTCCACAGAGCATAACAGGGAATGACCCAGGAATCTGGGAGTTCATATAGGAGCCCTGCCCTGTTAATGTGTTTGCTAGTGTTTCCCTTGCTGTGACAGAATGAATAAGAGCATCCTAGGGAGGGAAGGGTTTATTTACCTTACACTTCTGGTTAACGGTCACTGGCTGAAGTCAGGGCAGGACCTCACCAGGTCAAGAATCTTGGGTCAGGAACAGGATATGCAGCTGCCAGGGGTTGGGGATGAGGGGATTCTCAAAGTCCCAGAGACCAGGGATGAGGCAGGCTCCCAGGAGTCAATGTAGGGGACTTTAGCAGAACAGTTGGGATATGAAACCTGAAGAGATCATCTCCAGTAGCCAGTCAGGATTCCCAGTGGAGAAATGAGGACAGTAACCCACACATAAAACTTTTGACCTAAATTGGTCCTATCTAAAAGAAACAGGGAAAGAGGTGGAACAGAGAGTGAAGGAATGGCTGACTAATGACTGGCCCATTTTGTGACCTATCCCATGGGCAGGCGACCCATCACCTCACACTATTAATGATACTATGTCGGGCTTGCAGACAGGCGTCTAGCTTAACAGCCTTCTGAAAGGCTCTACCCAGAAGGTGACTGAGACAGATGGATATACATACAGACAAACATTGGACGGAGGTTGGGGACCTCCATGGAAGAGTTGGGGAAGGAGATGACAACCTCACAGGAAGACCAACAGTGTCAACTAATCTGGACCTCTAGGAGTTCCCAGAGACAGAGCCACCAAGCAAAGAGCATACATAGGCTGGTCTGAGCCCTCTGATTCCTATGTAGCACAGGGCTGTCATGTCTGGCTGCCTCAGTGGGAGCAGATGTGCCTAATCTTGCAGGGATTTGATGCACAAGGGTGTGGGGGTGGGGTACAGGGGGTGTGCTGCCCTCTTAGAGGGGAATGGGAGGGGAATGGGGAGGAACTCTGTGAGGGTAGACCAGGAAGGGGGCAACATTTGGGATATAAGTAAATAAATGAATTTTTAAAAAGAGAAAAAAAGAACAGGAAAACTGGAGACCATGGAGGAAAGGTTCTTACTGGCTTGTTTCCAGTGGCTTGCTCAGCCTGTTTTATTTTTCCATTCAGTACCTTCTGCCCAGGGGTGGTACCACCCACAGGGAAATGGACCCTCTCACATTAGTAATCAATCAAGGTTTATCCATGGGAAAATCTGGTGGGGACATTTTTTTTCCCTCCAGTGGAATTTCTCTCTTCTCAAATGCCTCAATCTTGTGTTCTATTAACACAAAACTCCCAGTGTTGTTGATTCGAGGTGTTGTCCTAATTCTCTTGGGTATCAGGGTCTGACTGTCTATGGCTGGGCAGGGATGTCCTCAGAGCCCAGGGTGACAGCTGATTGTTTATGATGTGGCTCAGTCACCTTCTATTTTCTATTTGCAACTTTTCTGCCCTAATATAGCTTCTGCAAAAAGCCTTTGCTGGGTGCTTTCTAAGATCCCCCTAGGAAGCAATGACAGTCTGTTTACTTACTTAATATCTGTCACCAAAATGTTCTGTGACACTTTCTGTCCACTGGCAAAGGTTGGCCAAATCATCTATGTAACTTACCTTGCTATAGCGTAGTTAGGTATACTGTAGTCTTTGAGAGCAAAGCCCACATCTCCAATGAATCAGTGCTTCTCTCTATGCCCAGAACAATGGAGATCCCATGTTTAGAGGACATGGTAAGTATTCTGTCTGTCTTACAGGAAAACCTGATTAGGTTGAGAGATTGGAGCCAGGAAATCTTGCCCTTACTAAATTAACTGGGATCAGAATTGGGGGTTATAGTCATATTTCATGGGGGTCTCTAATATTGCAGCCTCAATTAAAGGAGTATTTTATGCAGGGCTCTAATATACCATGATACACATAGCTTGTGCCCTGCCTTGCAGTTCCATGTTTTTAAGACCCAAGGATGAGTAGGAGTTCACCCACAGCCCTTGCCCCCAAAGAGCCTTAGTTTCATAGATCCAGGATTGGAAAGTTGTCTTCACTGCGTATCTCTGTCCCATCCCTGCCATCCTCTTGTTATCTTTGTCCCAGAAGGCTGAGTTAGAGTCTTGAAATTGCATGGAGAGGAATTCCAGTTGATAGAATCCTGTGTTTAAAAGAACATTCCCAGAGGAAGAAATTCCCAGCAGTTCCAAAGTTTCACTGTGCACACAAGGAAGCTCCTAACAGAGGTGTGTGTGTGTGTGTGTGTGTGTGTGTGTGTGTGTGTGTGTGTGTGTAGAGGGGGAGTTGATACAAGAGAATGGACAGAGATGAGAGAACCTCTCCATATTAGAGGGGTCTTTCCTCCAAGGTTTGCTCCTAGATCAGGTTCCAGACTGTGGGCACATTGCTGGCTTATGGGGATCAGGCTCCATCTGGCAGGTGAAATGTAGAAGCCATCTTTCCATGGGCTCTTCTACTCCATTAGCTTTTGTGTGTGTGTGTGTGTGTGTGTGTGTGTGTGTGTGTGTGTGTGTGTATGAATTTTAAAAGAAGGAAGAGACTGTTCAATTAGACAAATAGACAAATGAGCAAAATTCTGCTTCAGTCACTGTATGTAGCCAAACGGGCTTTAGATCCTCAAGCTTTTGCTCACTGAGTTCAAACTTGTGTTGTCTGAAAACATACCACCTGATCACTAGTGGTATCATGTAACACTCATGGTCCATCTTTGCAAAGTGAAAAGCTGGACTATCCGTTGACTGGAATACCAATGACTGGAATATCTGTAGAACAGACATTTTCAACTGGGTATCATGTGCATGTATTACCTATTAAAAACAACACAAGTACTGACCAATTGCATCATTCATTATACAAATTACATAATATTACATAATACAAGTCAGAGGCTGGAAGAAGGGATGGACTTGACATGCAAGGGTGAATGTTGTCTGTTTGGTCACACACCCCTCCCCAGCTCTCTTATGGACAAAGTCAACTCCACCATAGTGGATCACCATATTCTTATAAGGAAGATTTATGTCTGCCTTAATCACACACTCAGGAACCTCTGTTTCTTTTTGTTCAGATGCTCAGAGTGCAAGGAGGCAGTGTTCATTTGTGAAAGCAGGAAAACCAGCAGCAGTAGTAGAACAGGCCCCCATTATCCTATGAAAGAGAGAGAATGCCTTGTTCTTCCCCAGCTTCTCACTCTTGCTCCTTCTCCTGTCTTTGTCCAGTGCTCTCTATTCAGTTTGTTTCTGCTGGGGCTGCTGTCTTGGGGTGGAGGCTGTGTGGAGGCTCCCTGAGATGCTAGGAATCACATATTTTCCCAATGAACATTGTGTGTCTCTGAAGCTACCTTGGCCCACAATTAAGTCTCATTGGTGGAGGTATCAAACTCAAGTCCCATCTGTGACTGTATTTGTTTAGAAAGAACCCATCAAATAGCTGTAAATATAGCTCAGTAGGAGATTATTCACCTCATTCTCAGAAGGACTTGGGTTCAGTTCTCATCCTTTAAAAGAAAAGGAAAGGAAAATTCAAGCAGGTACTATGGTGAGAACATTTAGAGAAATACACAATTCCAAGAAAGAATGGCCTTAGCAGGCCCCTGCAAAAACAGTGGCTACATCAACTAGAGCTCAAGGAAGCTTTATAGCAGCTCTTTCCTTAAGATAGGCACAGTGTTGGAGCACAAAGTACTGCAGGATGTTTGTTTAAGAGTGAGTTTATTGCCGAATGGTGGTGGCACATCCCAGCACTTTAGAGGCAAAGGCAGGTGGATCTTGTGAGTTTAAGGGTAGTATGTTCTATAGAGTAAGTTCTAAGATAGCCAAGGTTACACAGTGAAACCCTGTCTTGGAAAAAAAAGGATGGATTTCTTGAATGTAAAGGTGGTACTCAAAGTATATTCTTTTTTCTCTAAAAGTGGGCTTTTAGACTAACTATACAGCCTTAGCTGTCGTGAGTAGGGAAAATCAAGCTTTAGTGTCTCCTCTTTCTTTCTTAGAAGGAGGGGGAGAAAGAGCGAGTGTTATAGCCTAGAGATGGATAAAAGTTGGCAGGTCTTACCTCCAAGATGGGGCTTCAGGATGCTGGGCTTCCTGTGATGAAACCAGGAAATCCACCAGAAAATCCATGGATGCACTAGGAAGTGCAGTGAGAATTTTTGTCTTTAAAAAATACAGAAATCTGGTGGGAATATATTTTCGTTTTCATTCCAAGTATGGGGTTGTTTCAGAGGAGGTGACTATGATTTGTCTCTTGCTCTACCAGGGGCATGTTTTTGCCAGCTGCAGATAGTTTTCGCAACTGTGTGATGTTTGGAATTCTGGGGACTTTTCAGAGGTTATATAAATGCTAAGGCCCCCGTAGGGGTGATTGTTTGGCTGGTTGGTGATTGGTGGTTGGATGCTGTTGTTTGTGACTGTTTGTCATATGGTCATGTGCAAAGAGAGAAGCAGAAATGAGGTATCCTGAAGGTGAAGATCAAACTTTCCCCAAGGAGCTCAATGCCCCGAATCAGCAGGAAGTAGTTTAATGATATTGTTGACCTTTTCCCCCCTCTATCCTTTTCTCTCTCCTACCTAGTGATAGGGATTTGAAAGGGTGGAAGAAGAGGGGTGAAGAGTGTCAGAAAGAACCCACAAAGTCCATTTACAGGGATGGTCTCTCTTATAGGCATCATTTGGTAGTACTGTGGTCAGGAAAGACCTTGCTGTCAGCCCAAGCTTTTGTTTAATGGAATCAGTAGAGAAATGGTTCTTCTACAGGGTTTGTGGTAGATGCATTAAAGTAGTATAGCTCAGCTGTGTCCTGCTGTGTTACCAGACTGCCTGGAAGAGGGAACCACTGGGACTTCTGTATACAAGAGGTATGGTGTTCAGCTTGATATTTCAACTTGAATGGGTCCAGGGTACCCAGACATTTGGACATTAGTTTTTCTATATGTCTTTAAGGGGATAACTGAATGAAATGAGCATTTGGATCTGTAGGCTGATTGAAGTGGATGGTTTGCACTTCTCCCCAATGTGGGCCAGCCTAATCTAATCAACCAAAGACTAGACTGAATGAAAGGATAGAATGCCAAGGCTAACTAAGAGTGTGCCCTCTGCCTCACTTTTTCTGCCTTGAGACTTGAAATGAAGCATTTGCTCTTCTAGGGTGCCATGGCTTCTGCCTTTGGGGCTTGAAGTATGTATTCATCAGCTCTTCTGAGTCTAGCTTACCAACAATAGACCTTGGCACATCTTGGTCTTCATCATCATGTGAGCCAGCTTGTCCAAAACCAAGCAGACAACACTTTCCTGGAAGCAGCCATCAGTTACTGTTATATTAGTAGAGGCCAAGTATTCAAGGACCAGGCATAACATTTCTCTGAGGTTTTAACAATATATAATATTATTGATGAAAGGCATTCTTGATTTTTCATTTTGAATACAGTCTTTATATTTAAGTTCTAGATTTTATCTAATTTTGGCCAGATTATCAACAGCTATTCTTTTTGTCTGTACCAACTATTAGAAACTTGAAGGGCACCCCAGCTTTTCCCAATCTCAAGTGATCTAATGTTCTGGAGAGATCTTCCACAGGAAATGTTTCTGGTGTGATTTTTCTTAACACTCTGTTAGGTTGTGGACAACTCTAAATATGAAATGTATTTGCAGCCCTAAGGTGTGCTTCACAGGGTCAGGAAAAGTTTTTCACTCAGCTCCATAATGTGTATGATTATTTCACCATAAAATTATTTATTAGTATATTAGTCATTCTTCTTCAAAACACTTTTATGTAAAATTAATGCTAAAAATATTTCATAATACACTAAGGCCTTAACTATCTTGGAGTTACAGCTTCTAGTTATAGCTGAGTGCATTGTGAGTAACAGTAAGGGCCTCACAATGCACATTTGGCCTTGGCTGGGATGATGTTAGGTAGTCAGTAAATGTTGTTTGGTTGAATTTGGTGATAGGGTATGATGTTTTGAAATGTTTTTGGCATGGAAATTAGCTTTCTCAATTATAGCATGCTTAAATCAAGTTCTTCGCTATGCTTGAGCTAACTCACCTCTGTTCTCTTTAAAAAGAAATTGTCAGATAGATATTGGGTAGTTTGTAGAGGACTCATGCCTTCTCTTCCCCAGCAACACTGGCAGCTTCCAGTCTAGACTCTATGCTGTACCTAGTCCTGTGAGTGCATTAGGTACTGTTTTAGCTTCTTTGTTGGGTAAGTTTCCGAGGTCTAGCATGTATCTGATTGGCTAAGCCTAGATCACATGATCCTCTCTATGCCAGTTATTTTCTTCCTTCTACTCACACTCACTCATTTCTCCTTTTTCTAGTTTATTTTGATGCACGAGGGCTTAATTCCCAAGGACTTGTGTCCCAAGGCCCCCTTTTCCTTTGGTTTTCATTGGTTAGACCAGTGGAAGTTTCCAATAGGAGACAAGAGAGTGAGGAGAGAAAGAAACCAGGATATTTCTGCTCCCACTTAATTCCTTCTGACTTCAGTGCAGAGATAGCAGTGTATTCCATTTCCCCAAGACATCAGCTTCCCATGGGTGATCATCTTACAAGGATCCAGATTCACCACACCAAGGAAGCGTCCCCTCTCTTTCTCTCTCTCTCTAGGTCTGAGCATGGAAAGAGTTTCCTAGTGTTGATAATCTCTGAATGTTTCTGCATTGTTTATTGGTTTTTGTAGCCCCACCCATATCACTATAGATAACCCCCCCCCCAAAGTCTTCCCAGAACCTATCTGGAAATGCCTTCTGTTTTTCATGGGAAGTCTGCCTAAATCAACGCTCCCCTCCCCCAGATGCAAAGGGAGCTGGGAAAATAAACACCAAGAATTTCAGATTCTAGTTGGGGGTCACATACTCTCCCAGTTAGGCCCATAGGGTAGAAGACTTTTAAACATGGAAGAGGATAAAGAGAATATAGCATGACCCTTCTGTTCAACATCACAAATTTCCATACGGTGATAAAAAGAAATAAAAGATGTAGACATTGGATATAAACAGTTATCAACACTGTATTTGTAAATAATCCAACAGTATCTGTAATCTATTAAACTAACTAAATTTAGCAAATATCAATGCATACAAAGTTGAGACATAAAATATCAGCTGTATTTATAGATACAAACAACTGGAAATGAGATGTTTAAAATGCTGTTCAGAGGAAGTGTACAATGGTGTTGCTGGAAAAAGAATGTGGAGTTTCCTCAAAAAATTTAAAATCAGAATTACTATGTGGACCCAGAATCCAGTTCCTGTGGATATATGTGTACATATACACATATGTGTATATGTGCAGACCATCCCACATGCCCATATACATTGTACATGTACATATACATGTATGTGTGGTGTATGTGTATTCGAAAGAACAGATACTGTAGTTTATATAATTCACAGCTAGGTAAGACCATTGGTATATTTTTTTCTCTCCCAGCAGTCTGTGTAGCACTTTCTGGCACTATGAAAGCTAGCTTCTGTGTGTGTGTGTGTGTGTGTGTGTGTGTGTGCGTGTGCGTGTGCGTGTGCGTGTGCGTGTGTGTGTCTGTGTCTGTGTCTGTGTGTCTGTGTGTGTGTGTGTGTATTTGAAAGAAAGGATACTGTGGTTTATATAATTCACAGCTAGGTAAGACCATTGGTGCATTTTCTCTCCCAGCAGTCTGTATAGCACCCTCTGGCACTATAAAAGTTAGGCAGCAGGTAGGCTCCAGTTCAGCTCCAGCTTAATATCTCTGTCTTGCACGCCAGGTCAGCACACCTTCTGATGGGCCCCCAGGAAACATGGCAAGAAACAGTATTGTTTTGAAGGCTTCTGGGGCATCCTTGAGCAACAACTCATGCGGAAGTATGCCACATCTGCACTGACATTTTTATTGAATATCACAGGGCTTCCAGGAGTAGTAGTGTGCTCCCGCCCAGCTATTTCTTATCTCATTTTAATTGAGTTTGAAGATGCTTTCCATATGGCTTTTTGTCTATCCTTTCTTTTGGCTAACCCACCATCCTTGTTTTCCCGTTTCCCCCAAGCCCCTCTCCTTACTCTGTTTGAACCTTTTCCACGTGTGCTACTGCCCTCTGTAGCCGTTATTTTGCTATGCTTTACTATGTATCTTCCCTTAACGCAGCCATCTTTTCCTGCTCTCACCCATCTATGAACCCTACAGACTCTCGTACCAGCCTGATAATAAGATTAGTCTACTGGTCCAATAATTGCATGGCTGTCATGGGAGTAACTAAACTGATCAGATGAGGCCTTCTCCAGTAGTGTAATCAAGTCAAAACGAAGTGCCTGGCATCTCAAAGGTCCTAGAGAGAACTTACTACTACTGTTTAGCTAAATTGACACAGGGTCAAAATGTCTTCTAAATATCTATGTTCATAGCCATAGAGAAATTCTCCTCCCAGCCTTAATCAGTGAAGTATTTACTCGTATGAACAGTGAATGCAGCAATTTATGGCTGCTCAAAGTGTCATTAGTCTCTGCCTTCATGTTCTCAAACAAGCAGATAGCTAAATGCACAGTCCTAAATAAGACATTAATACCTCCCCATCTAAGGTTCCAGGAACATCAAGAAGAGGGAGTGTAAAGAAGAAAGGTCTGGAAGAGATATCATCTTTTAAGCATGCAAGCTATTGTACTGATGGACTCAGCAGCCACAGTAACCAGCATTGGGTCTGCACAAGACTGGCCCTGTCAACAGTCTGTCATGGTCTGAGGATGGGGTCAAAGGGCTCCACTCTCCCTGATGAATTATTAGATACTAATAGTCTCAAAGACAGAGGCTCATTGTCTTTAGTTTCATCCCCCCTGGTGATCTCATCAGCCTCTAATGGGTAGTTTCAAAGCCATGGTCATACAGAGAGTCATGGTAAGATTCCATAGCTTACAAAACTGAACAAAGAGACATGGATGTGAGTAAAGGAATTTTAGGGAGTAATGGGGGTTCCCAGGAATGAGAGTAGTCAGAATGTGTTGTATCCCTGTATAGAATTGTCAAAGAACATATCTATTTAAAAAGGACAAAAGAGAGAAAAGAGTTCAGCATAGGATCTCAAACAGATGTTCACATACTCATGTAGCTCTATTCACAATAATCAGGAAGAAGAAACAAAGTAAATTTTAAAGAGCACTGATACACATGCATACAGACACACGCACACACACACACACACACTTGTGTCATGTACACACATGCACATTAACACATGCATGAACACATGTGCACATGTGCATATCCATGCGTGCATGCACACATGTACTGGGACATTAGACTTCAAAGGAAGGGAACCCTGTTTTATGACACAATGTGGATAAACATAAAGGACTACTTACTTACTAAAATAAGTCAGTTACCAAAAGGCACTTCCTCCTTTGTATGTTGACATACAACATGCATCTGAAGTTGTCAGATCCAAAGAAACAGAAATTGGAGAATCGTTACCAGGAGGGAGAACATCAGGAAATGGAGAGTTATTCAATGTGGATAGAGTTTTAGTTTTTCAACTTAAAAACAGATGAGAGAGATACAAAAGAGTTAACAGCATTGGCTGCTCTTCCAGAATACCTAGATTCAGTTCCAAGCACCCATGTGGCAGTTCACAATCACATGTACCTCCAGTATCACGGGATCTGGCTTCTCCTTCTGCCTCCATTGTCACCCAGAATGCACATAGCGTACAGATACACATGCAGGCAGAACACCCATGCATATAAAATAAAATGAAGAAAAACAACAGAGACCGTAACGTAAGTTTATGATTATGTGTTTTTACCATGATAAAAATTTTATTACTATTTAGAAATGTCAAATAGCTAAGAACATATCTAATAAAATTGTAAGCCCTTTACATTGACTACTAAAAAATACTGGTAAAAGAAACTGTAGAAAAGATTTTCATGTTATTATAGGCTATAGAACTTGTGTACTAGGGATACAAAGAGAACAGACAATGATGTGGGACAGATGATCTAGAAGTGAATTCACACCTACATATTCATGAGATTTACACCAAAACTCTGCTGGAGTTCTGTTGGGTAAAGGGTGGTCTTTTCAGGAAGTGAAACTGAAGAAATTGATATCCATGTGTGTGTGTGGGGGGGGTGTGCACGCGCACGCACGCGCGCTTTGACCTTTAGCTCTCACTAAGTAGTTTTACGTGGATCACAACTATGTGAAAGATAAAGGAAATCTAAAAGGAAACAAGAAAAAATATCATTGTGACCTTGAAGACAGACAGCAATTTTTTAAGTAGTACACAGAAATAATACTCATACAGGGACAGAGAAATCCACTGAGCTACGTACATTGTAATCAGAGCTGGTTTTCTGTTAAAAGACTTTATTTACAATGAAAAATAAGGAGCTAGAGGGATGCTCTGTGGCTAAGAGTACTTGCTGCTCTTCTGGAGGTCCCAGGTTTGCTTCCTGGGACCCATGTGGTGATTTACAATTGTCTGTAACTCTAGGTTCGGGTCACCTGACTCTCTCTTCTGGCCTCCATGGCCACCAGGCACACATGCAGGATACATGCATGCATGCAGGCAAATCGTTCGTAAATCTAAAATATACAGCCACCAACCTGGACACTGTTGTGGATGCTGGGAAGTGCTTGCTGATGGAAGCCTGATATGACTGCCTCCTGAGAGGCTTTGCCAGAGCCTGACAAATACAGAGGTGGATGCTTGCAACTGACTATTGGATTGAGCATCCCTGATGGAGGAGTTGGAGAAGGGACTGAAGGAGCTGAGGGGGTTTGCAGCCCCATGGAGGGAGCAACAATGTCAACAAGCCAGACCCCAGAGCTTGTGGGGACAGGACCACCAACCAAAGAATACACATAGAGGGACCCATGACGTTGGCTGCATTTGTGGCAAAAGATGGCCTTGTTGGACATCAGTGGGAGGAGAAGCCCT
Source organism: Mus pahari (assembly GCF_900095145.1). Taxonomy (NCBI): domain Eukaryota; kingdom Metazoa; phylum Chordata; class Mammalia; order Rodentia; family Muridae; genus Mus; species Mus pahari. The sequence continues at coordinate 51,589,751 of NC_034591.1, forward strand.
TGGACCTGAGGGTGTTCAATGCCCCAGTGTAGGAGAATGCCAGGGTGGGAAGACAGGAGTGGGTAGGTGGGTGGGGGAGCACCCTCATGAGGCAGGGGAGGGGGATGGGATAGGCCGTTTCCAAAGGGGAGACCTGGAAAGGGGAAAACATTTGAAATGTAAATAAAGAAAATATCCAATTAAAAAATAAAATAAGTAAAAAAAGATAAAATTCCAAGTGTGTGTGTGTGTGTGTGTGTGTGTGTGTAATTTAAAGAATGTAGGAGATCAGTTAAGACAAAGACTATAGGGTGTTAATAGAAGTAGTTGGATAAGAAATCCAACTATTTTGTTTGTTTTATGTGTGTTAGTGTTTTGCATACACGCAGATGTATGTCTGTGTAAGGACGTCTCCTGGATCTGGAGACGGTCATGAGATGACATGTGGGTGCTGGGAATTGAACCAGGATCCTCTGGAAGAGCAACCAGTGCTCTTCACTGCTGAGCCATCTCTCCAGCTCCAAATTCAACTGTTTGAAGGGCTGAAGAGTAATGGCACTCTTCAGAAGAAATTCCAATGAGAGATCAGCCAATAAAGAAGTCTCCGAAATTATTTTACAACAAAATAATGGAAATTTCAACCATAAAGACACGTCACCACGCATCCATAATGAGTGGTTAACTTGAAGGACTATTGCACTCAAGTGTTACAAAGTCTAAGAGCAACCTCAGTTCTCATATGGAGTTCATTCAGTTGCTTTGGGAAAATAATCCTCTGCTTGAAAACCCAAACATTTATCTACTTAGTGATTGAGCAACTCCCTATCAGATATTTACCTGACAGAAATAGACTTGCACAGAAAGATCTGGGACAGACAGGGTATCAGCAACAATGTAACACAACAAGTCACAGATGTGTATGGTGAGTAAAAGTAATGGACTAGTGTTCATGCCCCTTTAAGTGAAGTTGTTGCAAAATATTTAGTGATGGTAAAAATCAGAAGAGTAATTGCCTGGAGGTTATGTGTGTGGAGTATGATTTACTCAGAAGGGTTTGAGGACTCACTGGGCGAGAGGTATTGGACATATTCTACATGTGGATCCATAAGTCTGTGTGAAAAAAGTTTTTTAGATATGCCTTGGTGCCCAAAAAGCTGATTTGCTCCAAGAACATCTCCTATCAGAAGGTGCATAGGCAAGTCCCTTCTAAAATTGACACAGTATGTGTGCACATCTGACATTTATCTTTCATATACTTAGTGTCTAGGTTATTAAAAGATTTCTAGTGAACAGCAGTGCTGTGTAAATAGCTGTTGAGCTGTATTGTTTATGGAGCAATAATAAGAAAAATAAACAGTAGACATGTTAGTGTGGGCATTTTTTTTCCAAATATTTCCAGTTCACAGTTGGCTGAATCGTCAGATGAAGAACCCTTTATATCAGGAAAGGACACAGGAGAACTTTCTGAGGGTGCTGGATGAATTCTATGCCATGGTCAAGACTAAAGAGATAGAAATAGATACATAGAGATAGAGATGATCGAGATAGATGATATAGATGAGGTAGAGGTAGATGACATAGATATAGATAGATGCTTATACCTGCTCATTTTATTGTCTCGAATGTATGCCTTGATTTTATAAAGTGTGTCAGAGAGAAAGTAAATGATGACAATCTACTCGTTCATGTAGACGGTTTAGAAGGCCTGTAGGCTGAAGTGGGCAAATTGGAGGGAAGCATAAACTCTATGAAATCCCTCTGAGTGACACCTAGTCTGTTCCATTATGTCCTGTGTAGATCCCTGGATGTTGGAGAGCACTTCCAGGTATGACAAGACCCTATAGATGATTTTGCCCACATTTGCTCGAGGTCAAGTACAGACCTTTCTGTGGGTTGTCAGTTGTTTAAGAGAAAGCCCCATCCCCCATCGCAATGCATATTTGCATAGAGGCCCAAGTTAAACAAGGTTAGAAGGCTTGGCTAGTAATGCACCTAGGTTTGGATGGAGACTGGCTGGTAGCCTAGGCTAACTCCCAGGAGTTCCAGGCCAGGGTTATTTAGAGAGAATCCATGGTCTTGAGCTTATCTACAAACCTGTAATGACCCACAATGACACAGTGTTGAAACAGAGAGTCAGCATTTGAGAAATGCATTGTTATTGCCTATTGAATGTATTATTATAAAACTAGAGCATGTACATCGTGTATTTATTTCTTTCCATTTCATTCCTAATTTGTTTTCATTGTATGTTACAAAAACATTGGACTGTGTTGAATTAGAAATTTAGAAAAGGAGAAACTGGTCCTTCATTACTGATGCCTTTAGGAGCATCGTCTCAGACTCACACAGGGGTGCATTCTAGCACATATGGAAGAACTTGAGCTAGGTCTCTGATAAGCCAAAGGCTGCTGCCTCTTAATTGTAGTTTCCATAGTTACCAGCCACCACTAATGAGAATATGAGCATATCTTAAAGGAGAAATCCAGGCACTGACAGAAGTCAGGAAGGCTGGGCAGGAGGGAAGGAGGGTGCTGGACCCCAGGTCAGGTCCAGGCTGGAGAGAGAAGCCAGAACTCTGCACACATGAAGTAGTTTAGTTGTTTCTATCTTAAGGGCAGAATTCCTCAGGACTAATGATAGGATATTGCTACCACAACTTCCCATGAAAAATATGGAATATAGGTGACCATAAAGAGAAGATGGCAGGAAGACTTCTGAGCCTTCATCCTCAAGACTGGGACTCTTCCAGGAAAGTCTCTGTTTCTATCATTTGTCAGGGTCTCTGCTGTATTCAATCTATCATGCTTTGGTCTCTCATACTGTCTCATGTGATCATTTATTCACTCACTCTCCTGTTTATATTTTATTCAATAAATAGCCATGCTTCGAGCCATGCCACAGAGCTCAGCCAGACCCAGCCCTGTCTTCAGGAAGCTTTTATTCTTTTATTATGAGCATAAATATGTCATGTTCACAGATATTATATTCATTCCATTGGCTGAAGGGTGGTGTGTTGGGCTAGGAAAGGTTGTGCCACGGGTGAAAATATTGACGGACATTCTTCAGCATGTGAGATATGAAGAGCAGACACATGGCAGCAGGCAGGACATGCATCTTGCCATGCGGCTGACACCAGTGGAGGCTCAACTCATGTTTATCTACTGAATGGCCCAGAGTCACAGAAATCAAAGGTTTGTTATTCCTTCTCTGCTCATATCTGCATGTCCTCAAGAAGCCCCTCGTGGCCACTTGGTTTCAGGTTGAACTCGAATTTGCATATATCATCTCAAGACAAACATCCATCTCCTTTCACAAAACAAAAGGGGTCTCTCCTGGGGCTCAGCACTAGAGGACACTGTTGCAGCCTGTTAGTTCTGAGGGAGGAACTGGAAGCCAAGAGAAGGCCTGATGCTGTTTTACTTAAATATTTGGATTATGTGAACTAAGAGGCAATCCTGACTCAGAATTAGAGACTTGTAAATCATTCTAAAGAGAGAAGGGCCAGGAACCGAGGAGGCTTGGGATGCAAGTTTACAATCTCTCCAGAAGCCCTTGATGGAATTACAGCCCCATAACTCTCTGGAGCCTTGTCTTTCCAGCAGCTCGACCTCAGCTCTTGCTCCAGGACCCCCTGGAAGGCCCATCTGGGTGCCAGTGGCATGAGGCCTCTGTGAGGAAATGGTGAGAAGATTGGCATAGTCCCTGGCAGCTGGGCTTCAGTGTCAGTGATTCTGTGGGGGCTGTGTCAGAGTGAGCTGCCAAGAAGTGGAGACCAGGAGGCACGCAGAGCTGCAGGACCAAACAGCATATGGAAAGCATTCTGTGGATTTCCGTGGCACTCCATGCAGTCAAGCACACTGCAGCGGGTGCTATGGAATCATGTAACAAGACAAAGTGGTCTCTTTGTGAGTGGTGCAAGAGTGCAGAAGGAAGCCACTTTTCCTTTTCTTTGTCCTGAACATATGTATAGGACACTGCATTAGAAAATGGTGTTCACCAGCCTTTCACCAGGGAGAAAATGCCTGGGACTGAGGGAAAAGCACAGCCCAAGGGAAACTTGCTGATGTAGCTAGAACTCTAGTCCTCTTCTATCTAGGGATGATGTGCATGGTAGGACACCAATTTGGTGGATGACTATCAATATGTCCAAGACCTTTCCCTGGCCCAGCAGTGGCCTCTGTCATGACCAGGATGAAAATGTGGCTCCAATCGGACAGTTTAGAATGTCCCATCAGTGGAATAAGCACCCTTGTGGGATCTGGTGAGGAGGCCTGGAGCCCCAGTCTTTGCTTAGGCAGGAGACTCACAAGCTCAAGGTTTTCCTCTGGTAGAGACTTTTGAGGCCATCCTGGGCAACTTCGTTGAGCCTTCTTGAAATAGTAGTTTAGCAGATGGGAGACACAACTAATGGTAAAGTGTCAAAATGAAAAGCCCAGGATTCAATCGCCAGAACTGAATTTTTAAAGCAGAAAGAAAGGAAAAAGGAAAGGAAGGATAAATCAACTTTTATAAGGTATGCGTACTATGCATGTGCATGTGTATGTTATATCCTTAACTCTCGCAGAGCATGGTTACTTCAGAGTGAGTAGTGAGTCATGGAGATAAAATCATTCAGTTTCTGGTCATATATACAAACCTAAGTGTCAACCAGAGACACGATTTTATTCTGTAACTATGATGCATTCCACAAGGAAACCTATACTTTGCTCCTTCCCCAAGTCTTTTGAATAACTTACCTCAATTCTCAACAGTTAATAAGTGGGATCTCATGAAATAAAACAAACAAACAAATAAACAACTTCTGTGCAGCAAAAGACACCATCATTTAAGCAAAGAGGCAATCTACAGAATGGGAAAAAAATTGTCAACTATACATCTGACAGAATCTTATCTAGAATATATAAAGAAAACACACACACACAGACACACACACACAGACACACAAAACAGTATCAAGAAAACAACCAGTTTTAAAACAAGGTACAGAACCAAACAGAGTTCTCAAGAGATAAAATACTAATGGCTGAGTAACACTTTAAAAAAAAAATTCTATGTTTTTAGTGAGCTTTTAGTTTAGTATTCTTTTTTATTTTCTTGTATTATTTATTTGTTATAATTTCCATTTTTGGTGTTCCTTTTTTTTTTTTTTTTTTTNNNTTNNTTTTNNNGTTTTTTTTTTTTTTTTTTTGGAGAAAGAGAAAAAACATGAAGCTGGGTGGAGAGGGAGGTAGGGATGATCTGGGAGGAAATGGGGGAAGGGAAAACATGACCAAAATAAAACTTTTCTAACAAAACGCATTACTAACAAAAATTGTTCGGTAGCCATCAGGGAAATTCAAATTAAAACTGCTTTGAAATTTTACCTTACCCCATTCAGAATGGCCGAGATTAATAAAACAAATGATAGCCAATGTTGGAGAGGATGTGGGGGAAGGGGATCACTTATTCATTGCTGATGGGAGTGCAAACTAGTAAAGTCACTATGGATATCAGTGTGGAAGTTCCTAAGCAGACAAAGAAACAAAAACCCCAACAACAACAACAAAAAAAAAACCCCAAAACTGAAAATGGATGTACCATGATCTGGTTATGCTTCTCTTGAGACGTGCTTGCTCACCCATGTTCATCTAACTCAGAACAGCCAGAAATTGGAAGCATTCAAGGAGTCCGTCAATTGATGAATGGATAATGAAACTGTGTCATATTGACACATGGAATATTTTTCAGAAGTTAAGAAAAAATGAAATTATAAAATTTGCAGGTAAATGGGTAATTCTAGAAATAAGCTATAATAGTTTTGGCCTAATGTTGTTTACATTCTGATGTTAATTTGGGTCCCCGAAATTGTTTGCTCGAGAGAGTCCCATGCCTGCATGTAAGACACTGAGAGACCCTGCCCCCAGTTGGTCCTGACTGGTAAATAAAGATTCCAGCAGCCAATGGCTGGCCAGGGCAGACAGAGGCAGGATTGGAGGATTCCCTGGTTGGGACAGGGTGGGGGTTGGGGGTAGGAGGAGAGAAGAAAGGAAGAGAGTGTGGAGGAGTGGAGATGCCACACCTGAGAAGAGTGGAGGACAGGGAGACATAACAGCCGTGTGAAGGAGCCCGGAGAGTGTGGTCTGGAGGCTGCCCAACTGGGTCCAGGGCAGCCAAGGTAGAATATAGAATTTAGTAAGTGGTAACTTGGGATTATTGGTGGGAGGTGAATTAACTGAGTAGAGGTTAGGAAGTGGCCTAGCCATTGCTCTGTTTAAGATATATCAAAATACAAAGGCTGAGTGTGCGTCTTTCATTCAGGAACACTGGGACAGGTAGCAAACCTGCTGCCAAGATTTATTAATTAAAAAATATTACTACAGATGGCACCCACATGCCTGAGTGAGGTAAAAGACAGTCATTGCATGCTTTCTCTTATATGTAAGTGGTAACATTTATGCTTTTGATGTGTGTGTTTAGTAAGGAACTGGGGGGTCTTCCAAAGAAGGAGATAAAGAGTATGGTGTTATAAAGGAATAAAGGGCAAATTAGAACAGAAAGAATAAAGGGGTTGGGGTTGGGAGGACAGGGTAGAGGAGAGACTCTGAGGAGGGATAGCCAACACTAAAGGCCTTTAGAATAACCATATGGAAACCTAGAATCTTCATATATTATATATGAATGGAATTTAAGTAGATTCACCATGCAGTGGGGGAGTCAGTACCCCAACTAGACATCATCTGTTACCAAATTCCCAGGACTCAGAGTGGATTACATCTTTTTTGAGTAGTTAGTAAAAGATTCCCAAACAGCACAGCCTGTTTGCAATGCTATTAGCTATCCTTCACCACTCGATGGTAAGGCCTTATTGCTGAAGCCATCTTGTACTTATGGCATGGAGAACACCTGGAGAAATTGAGCTGGTGCTCAACGGGAGGCTTCATCTCCAGCTTGCGTTCATGGTGCTAGACGTTCCCATACACACCAGTGGAGGAAAGAAGTGATCATCACTCTCACAGCTATAACCTTGAGAGCTACAGTAGTGAACTAGGAAAGTCAGGTCCACTGGTGCAATGGTGGCAGGCATAACCAATCAAAAAGTGGTGAACCCAACTAAGACTGAATAGGTCATTTGTCCAGGGAAAACCCTCTGCTGTTATTCTACTATGGAAACTGAGCAATAAAATGATTCCTAATAGCATACCGCTATACTCACAGATCAGCGTGTACTTCAGATCTCAGCAGAGAAGTTTCCTCTTGCAGTTGAACACAGAGATCTACAAATAAACAACGTGCAGACAGTGATGGACCTGAAGTAGACATTTTTAGCACCCTTTTCCCTGAAAGGCTCAGGGATCTTTGCAGAAGAGGAGGAAGAGGATGTGGTGGATGGTTGTAAGGAAATGACGGCTTCTAGACACAACAGGGAAGATGCACATAAGAATACACAGAGACCGTCACAGCATGTACAAGACTTGTACTAGCTAAAGCTAGACAAAAATTCCAGTGTGGAAGAGAAGTGATCGGTGCTGGGAGAGGGGAAACCAGAGTTTTCCAAGGGAGTAACACTAGATATTAAGGAAGGCCTTGTGCTAACACCAAGTCTATCTCCATGTGTTTAGTGTTTTTTCCTTTTCTTTTGTTGTATTTTTTTCCCCTGGGGGGGGGGAGTGGTTTTTTGAGACAGCTTCTCACTGTGTAGCCTAGAACACACTGTATAGACCAGGCTGGCCTTGAACTCACAGATAGCCACCTTCCTCTGCCTCCCCAGTTATGAGATAGAGGGCTAAGGCTAATGAGGCTCATGTAACTCACAATACTCGTGAGGTTATCTAAAGGTGAGAGGTGATTTTTTTCTGTGGTGTAGGTGCCTGCAAGTTGTTCAGGGAACTGCAGTGACACTGTTTGTGTGAGTCATAGACCCTTTCTGGCATGAGGATTTCTAGCGGTGCCACTGTGCAGTTCATCCCTGATCTTGTAAGTAATCCCAACAAACTCACTGGTTCATCAGGCTGGATTTGGGTAGAATTGGTTTTTGGTCTGTCATAGTCTCTGTTCCTCTCCCTCTCCCTCTCCCTCTCCCTCTCCCTCTCCCTCTCCC
>NC_034591.1:51597983-51635320 GCF_900095145.1 Mus pahari
CCCTCCCTCCCCTCCCCCTCCTCTTCCCCCTCCCCCTCTCCATAGGGAGACTTCCTAGGAACAGTCACAGGCTAGTTGGTGCCTGGACAGAGATCTATGAGTCTTGAGGAGTACTCTTTTGGATCCCACTATGGGAGATAATACATACAATTGCAACTGCACCATCTGAGGGTGATGCCCTCCTGGGGGAATTCTGTGAGTCTGTATTCCTCTTAACACATGGGGTCTGTCATTGGGATAACCCCCAAATAACTAATGGTTTACATTAGAAATCATAATCCCTAAAAGTAGCACACATGGGCTATTTTGGCGACCAAGCTATGATGGCAATTGCAAGACTCCTACTGTGAGCGATATGACATACACCTGAGGCTGAGCCAGCTCCTTAGAAAGAGCCTGCTCTCATAATGGAGATGTTACAACAGAAAAGGTCACGCAGTTGTTATGCTCTTCATTAGCTTCAGATTTGTCATGGAAACTTGGAAAATGTGAAGATGAGATGTGTTGGCTTGCCATTTCTTTCCTAGTGAAGTGAGAGGGAAAGGGTGCTGATTTGGTCTACACTTCTGATCCAGTCCCAGGATTCAAAGAGTTGGACCCATGGACAGTGGTGTGGGCGAGAGCTGGACCAAAGTGATAGGAGACAGCCCTCTCTCAGAGCCAACCTTTAAGTCAGAGAAAAGTAAAATCTATGCTTTTGCATGGAGATAGAAGCCTTATTAATAATGGTCCAGGACAGGATGGTACGACAATCCGGACATAATTTGCCTCTGGAATTCCTGAATTGTGAAAAATATTTAAATAAGGAGTGAAAGAGCATTCATATCCTGGCTGGGAGGCTTGAGAGCTGAGGGCAGGTGAGATCAGTCTGAAGACTGTGAAAGTGGAAAAATTCAGGGGAGAACTCATCCTTCCTTGAAAGAAAGACTGTAATCTGAGGGAATGCAAGGAAAACAAGTCTCTTGTGGACTGTTTCACATGAGCCATTAGGGACACTTGGTTCCTATTGGCTAAAGTCCCCATGAACATTAGAGACTGGAAGACAACATTATTGAGGGAATTGGTCATGAGGGATGTGGGTTTTTTTTTTATGCTCAGTACTTAAGTCCAGGTAGAATTGAGTTCATAGGAGAGTTAAGAAGGAAGTTAATTGTTAATTCACCAGGAACGTCAGAACTAGTGTGGGATGTTAGTGGATTTGCTGAGCCCTGTGGTAGTGCATGATCTTTATGAGGTAGAAGAGACTCCATTGAATTGGTATGCTTTAGACTGGCATTTAAGTCAGGATCCTTTAGTGTAAAAAACCACTCAGGACAGGACAGAATGAAAGGAAGGCAGGTCATGGGGTCTGTCTGGGCCATTTCAAAGCAAAGCAAATATGGCAAGATTGCGTTAAACTAGAATTCCTAGGGCAAACTTCACCACAATACAAATTCAGTGGTTGGCGTGTGTGTGTGTGTGTGTGTGTGTGTGTGTGTGTATGTGTGTCTGTGTACACCTGTAAAGTTTTTGTCATTGTTTGTTTAGCCTGATCAACAGTTCCTGGAAGGTATGGATGGTAGGAGGCACCGAGGCACAATAAAAAAGGTTACTTTTGTCCCAGGAATGGAAAGTCATCCTCTAGTAATGTGCTGCATGCACTCCTCCTCTGCAAGAAAGTGGACTGAGGATGGAGATTGCTTGTCCAGTTAGGACCCTTTCAGCATCCAGTTATAGCTGATAGAGAGGCAGTTACTACAATACCAACCGGGATCCTGTCAGACCAAGGGGGCTGGCTTGAGTGGTTGGCTCTACAGGCAATAATGTATCCTTGATTTCCCTTGGCATTAGAACCCGCTAAGCCAAACAGATGGAGAGATATGTAGTGGACCTACAGAAGTACTCCAGGATGAGATAGTTAAGTGGCTCATGGATAATGAATGCAGACTGTAGAAAGCTAGAAACACAAGGTGATGTATTCAGTATTGACTTTCAATGAACAATTGAGATGATATGAGATTCTTCATGCGTATTGGACTTGGCTAACTTTTGCTTGTTTGTTTTGTTTTGTTTTTGAGACAAGGTTTTGCTATGTAGCCCACATTAGGGTTGAGCCCTATGTGACCCAAACTACTCTTGAACTTGTGGTAATCCTTCTGTCTTGGTCTCTCAAGTACTGGAAATATATATACATGCATCAACACACCTGGCCTTTTAAAGAGTATTCCCGGAGTAACTAAATCCCAAGACCATATGATTGAAATGTTTGATCATGGGTCTCCTTCAGTCCTGTCCATCTTTTGAGTGAGGAGGTTTATCATATAATGTTAACCCTTGAGTTAACATTTGGAAAACATTCTGTAAAAATAGTACAAAGAACAGTTGAAGAATCTTGAATGAAGGGCTCCTGTGGGGGGGGGGGAAAGGAACTCCTGGTAACCCTGGTAATCTCTAGGTGGTTGAGTAAAAATTCAAGTGCTAGGGGTTTTCCAGAGCCAGGTGGTAAGCCCCTATTGTTGAAGATACTGCAGAGTTAGCTAAAGGACATGAAGAAATAAGATGAGTCTAAAGTGAAAGCTTTCTGGTGGCCGACATTGTACAGCTAGGAAAGTTGCTTGGGGAGAATTGTGGTCAGTGGTCTTATGATCAGCATGCTAAGCAAAAACTTTGGGGGAAGTTTTTGCTAGAAAATTTCGGTGAAATAGTGACACAAATGTCATAGCTATAACCATTTTGTGATTATACTTCAGGCATGATCCACAGAAGAGAACTCAGACCTAGTACTGTAAACCCATAGCTAGAGAGGTCATATATCCTAGGGGAGAACTTACTCCTGTTACTTTGCCAAATAAACAGAGCATAAAACTGCCCTTTATATTTATCCTTATACTTATATTACTGAAGCTCTTATTCCTCATCAAAGAAGTTTCTTATTGCAGAGGGTGGAGGTTAATGCAGAGAACCACAACCAGAGAACAGAGAATAACTGACTGTCCAGTGCTCAGTATCAAATAGGACATCTATATCATTCCCTCTTCCAAGTTCTTAGGCAACATGGTGAAAAGGTGAGGGTGGGGTTGGGTGTGGACAGGAAGGTAGTAATGGCCAGATACTGAGGAGAAGTGCTGCAAAACAGCATCATTTTAGGGCTATTGCACTCATGAACTCATAGCAGCTGTGGTCACCTGCACAAAATTGAGCCAGTTAACATTCCAGTGGATGGGAGGGGCTCATGAGACCCAATGGGCTACCAGCAGTTGATAGTTGCTGGGGAAAGGAGTCAGTTTTCTTCAGGGGTGTGGTCCATGCTCCAGTTGATGGCCCTGTGGACTGAATGGGATGTAAAACAAAAGAGGAGGATATGAAGTTAGGAAGTGGTGTGTCTGTCTGTGTGTGTGCGTGCGCGCATTTGAGGGGAGTGTGGGTAGTGGTTAAATCAAAATACATTGCATAAATGTAATGAAATTCTCAAAGAAAGACAAATAGTTTTTTCTTTAAAAAAAAAAAAAAAACTTAGCTGGTCGTGGTGGTGCATGCCTTTAATCCCAGCACTCGGGAGGCAGAGGCAGGCAGATTTCTGAGTTTGACGAGGCCAGCCTGGTCTACAAAGTGAGTTCCAGGACAGCCAGGGCTATACAGAGAAACCCTGTCTCTAAAAACTAAAAAACAAAAACAACAACAAAAAACTTGATTTATAATGGAAACGAAAAAAAGTCAATGACTGTAAGTAGAAAAATACACATGACTTGCTCAACCTCAAGTCAGATATAATCCCAACATAGAGAGGGGAGGTTAAACATGGAGTTCCATCCTTCCCTAAGGAATTGATTGCTGTTGGGTAAAGGCAGAGTTTTCTTTGACGGAATCCTGCCCTGTAGTTCAATCGCATTTCAGTGGGTGGCCAGATATCTAAGACATGTGGCAGCACAAACTGTACTTGCTGGGTTAAAAAAGGATGGCACAAAGTTGGGAGGGTTAGGGAGAAGGAGTGGATCTGAGAGGATTTGAGGGAGGGGGACAAATGTGACCAAAATATGTAACTTTAATTTTTTTCAAACCTTATTTATAATGATGGCTCTTAAATTCTTTAACCTCCCTCGTTGCCTACCACCCACTAAAAGAGCGGATATTGATTGGGCGGGGGCAGGAGGGATGTGGACCTACGTAGAAAGGTTCTTTGGAGCAGCTGCAGTCAGTGTTGTCTGGAAACTAGCCTTTCAGTTCATAGGTTAGCAGCAGTGACCGCTCCATCCACTCACAAACACCTCATGGATACACCAGCAATCCAGTTCGATAGAGTCATGATAGCAAACATGAGTCAACGTCGGTGGCACTACCTAGCAGGGACAGCTGGGTCTCAGCCTCAGTAAGAGTCAGCAGGAGGGACCAGGAGGAATTCTGCCTTAGTGACCTAGTGGAGCTTGGGGAGAAGTAATAAGAAGGACTAGAGAACAGCCTAAGCCATGGCTCCTAAAGTGGAATGGGTGCGAAGATTCTTATCAGTATGCCTGCAGTAGTGGGAAATAAGGATGTATTCTCCTCCCTGTCTTAGAAGGACTATCAGGCCTTTCCTAAAATGGAGCAACGTCATTTTAGGTGACACTCTTTCATCAAGAGCCTGGAAAGGCAGCGACCATGTTGAGCAGGATTTAGGTTGCAAGTACGCTCCCCGTTTCTTTTGTATGTGCCTGAGATTCAGTTCCAGGACACTAATCACCTTAAAAAAAAAAAAAATCCCAGGGGCAGGAGAGTCACATCGTCACATTAGCCCATTTTTCCTTATATTTCCAGAGGCCTTTTCCGAGGTCTTTCATGGAGGTCTGGAGGCCTTTCGAAGCCTCTGGTAGAGCCTTAGCCTGACCCAGAGAAGTCAAATTGGGCCTTGGTCTTTGGACTGCACACTGTGATCTGCAGGGATTAGAGCAGGAACATGCTTCATAGATCTGGAGAGGGAGAAGTAGGCAAGTTGATGCAGCTTGTGGTTAACACACTTTTGGATCTTGGACTTGGCCTCTTTGGGTTTTATAGGTTGGGAGGCTTAATACACTTGGCATACACACTCTTGGCATTGCTTGCCTGTACCTTCTCGCACTCATTCTTGTGCTATTTGGCAAATGACATGCTTCCCCAAACTTGAGGTCTTTCCTCTTAAGAGACATGTGGCTCATAGTGGACATTCTTGGTGTTGTCCCTGTGCCATTTGAGGGACCTATTGTGCTTGGTGTGATTCTTGCACTTGACTGTATCTACAATTAATCCACAGCCCCTGAAGAGGCTGGGACAAGAAGACAAAAAGTGGGGTCTCTGTGAGGATGGGCCATCTGCTTCCCAGCTTCTAATTATGGATCAGAATAAAAATGATAGAAAACTACAGGTTATTGTTCACAACCGTGACTGGGATCATCCCCCCGCCCTTACTTCTCCTTAAGTAGCTACCCTCCCACCTCTCCCTCATTCTCTTAGCCTTCTCCTTCAGCTTTAATCTGTTCCAGGCCCAGCTCAGGGAAATTAGGAGCATCAAAAATGAAATCATTTCATAAGCATAGTCTATGCTGTATTTTCAATAGACTTAGGCTGAGCCAAGTACCTGAAATCTCAACACTCCAGAGGCAGAAGCAGGAAGATAATGAGCTTGAGGCAAGCCTGGACTGTGTATAATGAGAACCTGTGGGTGGGAGAGGGGAGGAAAAAAGAGGGAGGAAGGGAGGGGGGAGAGACTGGTATGAGGGAGAGAGGGAGAGAGGGGGGATGAAGGGGAAAAAGAAAAGGAAGAGGAGAGGGAAGAAGAGGAAGAAGAGGAGAGGAGAGGAGGAGGGAGAGGAGGAAGAGAAGAAAGAGAAGGAATAAAGACCTCTTGGTCCAAGGAACAGTCCTCTGTAGGTGAAATGTTAATTTCATGGGTTGCATTGTTCAGAGTAAACCTCAGGGTGGGCTCTGTTATGTCTCCGTAACAAGTGCTCTCACATCTTAATACACAGAGAAGAGAGGATTGATTTTTTTTTTACTTAATTTGTATGCCTACCGGATCACCTATGGCTCTTTTGTATGTTGTCATTGTCCAGGTTGATGGTGGGGCACTCCCAGAGCACTACAGACCCAATTCTCATACTTCACTGGTTGGAAGTAAGTTGTAGGCCAGATGTACTTTATTGGAGTGGGACATTATATTGCTCACACAGGGGAAAAAAGTAGAAATTAAGGTACAGTGGCATAAATTATCAGTTATCCCTAGGCATGGCTCCAAAATCATACGTGTATCATTAGTTCTAGTGAGTTCTCTCAGCATCCCTACAGCTTTCTGCCTCCACACTGAAGGAAGGTGTTTTGTTTAAACAAAAGGCAGGTGGGTTTCAAGACAGTGCAAGGTGCTGAAGCTGAGGCCTCTGCTAGGCCAGGAGCAGCTCGCTAATTTGATGATAATTCCTGTTCTCTCTCCACAAAAGACACAGCTCCCAGCTGCAGTTCCCATCCTGAAGATAAAGCACTCATGGGATGGGCTGTGTAGTCCATTGTGGAGAATAATGAGCCCCAGGCTCGTGGTGGGAAGACAGCTCAGTGACCAATTCAGTTGCTGATTGCTTTAGTGGACTTCCACAGCTTCTCCCCCTCCCTCAATTCACCCACAGTTGAAGAAATAGCTCCTTGAGCCAGTCACTGAGCTAAGGTGGGGTAACATTCAACTGAGTAATGACCACTGCCTTCAAGAATCCCAGTTTAACAACAATATTCTTCATAAGGTGTGAGATATTTACTGTTTTTTTTTTTTTCCCTCCCAGTGAGTAACTAAGGCAGTCCCTCTAAATGTCACTAAGGCTCCAGCACTGAGCCACTTGTGTTTGTGCAGAGTTGTTTTCATGACTAATAATACCATACGTGTTTGCATGGCCTTTTGCGGAACACCAGGTCTCTTTTCAATCAATTGTCTAAGTCAGACATAAAAGCCTCTCTGGGCTTCGTGGCACAGCTAGAATACTCCCCCCCCCCCCTTTTGTGACTAAGGAAACAAGTGCACCAGGAAGTGGTCTGTCTGTTCACGGGCATGGTAGTTGGGTCTCGTGACACTTAAGATTGCATTGGTAAAATCTCCAGAGGTTATGGCAGGCAGAGGGTGGAGCGGGGCCTCTCAAGCTACATATGTCTATCCACCCTCTGTGTTTATTAAGGAGAGAGGATCCTTTCTGATCACTAGCTTCTTTTCCTAGTTGAGTCTGGGAGACCCACACCCAGGTCTGGAGGCCACAGATGTGTCTCCCTCCATTTACAAGCCATTGCTGAGGTGTTTCTGGGTTACTCCCTTGTCCTGACTATCTGTGTCTGCTAGAGGGTGCTGCCTCCCAGCCTCATTGATCCTTTTCCTTAGTAGTCCTGTCATAGTCCAGAATGACTCTCTGGCATTGGGATGCTAAAGGGTTGAACCACAGGCACACCCGGGGCCTCTCCCTCCAAGTCCCTTCCTGCCCTTCTCATCACCCTCCATGGCCCAGGCCATCTCTTTATTGAGTAACCTAGACCAGCCAGCCGGGTGGAGAGACTAAAACGTGACTTGCCAGGAAGGGTTAGAGCTGAATAACAAACCTTGTTTCACCTTGAAAAGCAACTCTGGTGGTCAGAGCGGATGCTGGAGGGCTGTGTTGAGATAGGTTCAGAGTGGACCTGAGGCCCCTGGGGAAGCATTGTCTGTTGTCATCACTGTGAGAGTGAGCTTCCACTCCCTAACACGCAAAGTCTCCACCTTACATGAAGTAAGCTGCCTCACACGAGAACTAAGCTTTAGGTAGAAAGACTACCCTCAGATCATTAGGCCTCACGTATCCAGTATCTGAAGAGAGGAGGTGTCACGTGTTATCTCGGTGGAGTTGGTCCAAGTCTACTTGTAACCCACCTTACCCAAATAGTCACATAAAGACCCCGAATCTCAAACTGCATTTTTATTATTTTTTAATAAACTTTATTCTATATTACAAATAGTTTTTTTTTGTTCTGAACTGCAAAATAGGAATGCCTTATATTTACATACACAGGTATACAATTAATTATAAGAAAGGTGCGGAAGCTGCCTTTACCAAGTTACAACTGGGCTCCAATTTAAATAGCATAGGCTTTCTTTGAAAAACTTTTTAAATTTTTTTTTTTTTAATTCTTACTAGGATACTCTTTTTAAAAATCAAAACCAGAAGACCCTCTTTTTTCCTTTCTTTCAGAGATCCCATCCTCCTGTCCTGGCGGCTCAGGGTAACACTGTTGTCAAAAGGTAAATTTTGCTTTCTTCTTTCAAAAGGTCAGGATTCAAGGTGAGAATGTTTGGAGTAGAGGTGGGGCAGGCTAGAGAAGGGTAAGCAGTGAGGACAACAGAAGTGATCTGTCCTAGCTCTGCCACACTTGTAAGCTCTCTGACTCACAAGGCCTCTGCAGCTTCTTCACCCATTCCTGCATCCAGTTCGATCCCTCTTCCCTTTGCCCTCTTAACATCTGGGCCTTAATTCTGGGTCCTCTGACCAGGCCCGTGCTCTCTCTCACACCTCAGCTCTTGGAGACATTGTCTTTTGTGGTACCTGGAGTTGCTGGTTGCTATGGTAACTTGACAAGACCCTGATGGAAGAGACAGAGGCTGTTCCCTACATGCTAAGCAGGGAGAAAGGCTGCATACAATCCTTTCTTCCCATCGCAGCCCTGGGGACCCGGTCCCTGCTTAGAGCACCTAACTCAGGACTAAGCTAAGACCACATGCCCAAGGACATCAGGCCCAGGTAGGGAGAGGGACGGGGAACATCATCCATTCTCAAGCCCTGTCATTGGTTTCCAAATGGAAGTACAATTCTTTGAGGTAAACTAGCTTTTGCTTTTAAGGAACGGAAGGTATAATACACCAACAAGCTGGCAAGAATGCCAGGGAAGGAACAGTGGGACAGATGAGGACGCAGCTCCTCTTTACCTCTTGCTCGGATAGAACGAATGTTCCTTGGTTCTGTTTGCTGCAGTGGTCTCTGCTTCAAAGTTTTTGTTTTGGGGGTGCTACTTAACTGTACCCTCTGTTTTGAACTCCACTTTCATAAGGGAGCCCTTCCAACGTGTGCTTGAGTCTTAACTTTAAAGATATAGACAAAATAAATGGGCTAACTGAGTGTCCACTTGTTTTTGTGTTATTGGGGGACAGGGAGCTTGGGTCCCCCAAAATGAGTTTCAGTGAAGTTTGAAGGAAGCCGAGAAGAAATTTGAAGGATTCAGCAGTTCCAGGGGCAGCCCAAGGAGGAGGGAGGAGGGATGTGAGATTCCTAACCAAAGGCCCCACTACCTGGAGCCCTCACCATCTCTGCCAGGAGCAAGAACGTGACCTTCTCTTTACTCCTTGAGAACGGCTTGTTCTGCTCAACTTTCTGATAGCCATCAGTCTACTCAAGGGATTCCATCAGGGTGAGATAATCTGTCTTTTCAACTGAAAAACTTAATTGTTTTTTAAAACTTGGATGCTCCCTCTTTAAAAAAAAAGGCAATATTATTGAAGAGCAAAACAACAACAACAAAAAAGTCTCTCCTAATATTTGAAATGTTTCCTGTAGTGATTGCTTTCTAAATGGGAGAGAGGGTGTGGCCCCCATCAGAGCTCTGGGGTAAGCTTACATGGTGGTCCCAGCCTCTCTCTCAGGAGCTGCCCCTTTACCTCCATCTGCAATGGTACCTCAGCTGCTCACTTGTAAGCATGAAGGTTGAGTTGGTTCTATGCAATCAGGATAACTTGTTCCTGATGACAGGAGTATTGGCCCTTCTCAAGATGGTGCGTTTACTCGCTGTCTGGTGAAGTCAATGGAGTGTCCTAGGAGAGATGGCAGGAAGGCGGCTCTCTTATTTCTATCAAAGAGAGGTGCTTGGGCTAGAAAGGACCACAGCAGCAGCATCACCCAGGGTCCTGGAAAGTGCGTCAGACACTCACATCTGGGAGATCACTGTGGCTACCACTGCTTGTGGCTCCTCTAGTG
The DNA here is from genome assembly GCF_900095145.1 of Mus pahari. NCBI lineage: Eukaryota > Metazoa > Chordata > Mammalia > Rodentia > Muridae > Mus > Mus pahari. The sequence goes on from NC_034591.1 coordinate 51,607,937, forward strand.
GAGGACCCACAGGGTGTTGGCTGGAGGAGGATGACCCTATCACTCAGGGAAGCATCCAAAGCTGGGTCGGGACAGCACTGACCACTAATGGACTAAAGTACTGAGCAACTCCCGTATCAGAATCAGTACTTGGCCTTGGGGAGGCTCCTTGTACAGGAGGTTCCAGGAGGAACAAGGATGAAAGCTAGCGGACAGGGTGGGGTATAGTCAGTAGACAGACATGCACTTGGGGGTGGGAGTGTGGGGGCGGGGTGGTAAACACACACCTCGGAATCTTAGGGTGCTCCATGAGCTGGGCACTATATCAATATTAACCCGGTGGGAGCAGGAGTTGAGTCTGGGAGCACAGAAAGACTTGGTCTGCGAGTAGCTCGTGCCTCCTTGGAATTGTCCTGGATCCTCTGCCTTGAGATGCAAAATTAATTACAAGTATTTCTCTTTGCAAACGTGGCCCCAGGAGGCACCACAAGCTTACTCCAGGGCTGCGGACTCCCTGCACGGAGGCTCCAGGGGCTGGCTCTGGCCATGCGCGGTGGGTGCACAGGGTTGCAAAGTTACCTTGGTCTGGGGAAATCCTCTGTTTATCCTCTGTCCCCAAGTTTAAAACTGTATTGAAAGAAGAAGGCAAGAAAGTCCTTTCCTGAGGAAGTAACCGATTCCAAGGCTAACTTGACTTCACGGCACTAGGAAACATTAGGGTGTCTCCTTGTAGCGGAGGACATGGCCAGACCATGCCCACACCTAAAGAGACATATGCCACAGAGAAACAACCAGCCTGCAGGTACTTTCCTTGGTTTCTTCTACATATTCTTTTGCATTCAGGACCCCGCCGAGCTCCCTGCTAATCGGCTTTCAAGATTCAGAGCCTCATCTGGCCAGACATTTTGGATGTGGGATCAGTACCATTTTTGACTAGTGGTGTCAGGAATAGGAAGATTTAGAGGTGAATGAGGGGTGAGAGAGTACCTATCACCCGCCACATACCCTCTGGACACACTCCAGGGGATAAATCAGGGTTCCACCTTTGACAGCTCTGCAATACCCTGCAAATGAACTCTGGGAAGAGGGCCAGGCACCACTGTACTGCATGGCTTAGCTTCTCTGACTTAGTTCTCTGGAAGCTCACAGACCACCAGGGTCCCTGGCTGCTAAGAGGAATAGAAAAGCCCACGTAGGAGTTGGATAGGAATAAATGGGAGGGTTTGACAGATTTTAGACAACATTGCCTATACTTGCTTTTAAATGTATCACACTTGCACCAAAAAGCAAATGGAAGAAATGGGAAGTGAACAAATAAACAAGCAGCAAAAAGGAAAAGTTTTTACAGGCAACATGGGCCTCAACTTCTGCGTTCCCCAAGCAGGCCGCCGGGGATCGCCTATGAAGTGCCAATTAAGTAAAATGTCTAACTAAAGCCCCTCCCTCAAGAGAAATGAGGAGACCCAGGAAATGTGACTGTCCTGGCCTCTTTCTTCCTGATATGTGTATTTCTCTGAGGTGTTTGAAGTTTTGCTTGTAACAACAACAACAACAACAAAAAAAAGACAAAAACAATTCTGTACCGACAAAATAATAATAACAATAAAATCATCCAGTAAAAAAAAAAAAAAAAAAAGTNAGGAAAGTCATAAGCTCTTCTGATGCTTGTTCATAATTTTCTAACTGTGCAAAACTTAAATCAAATCTCTCTCACTCATGCATGTACACACACACACACACACACACACACACAGCTCCCTTCTGTCTGCAAGTCTCTATTAAATAGGTTCCCGTCTCTCTCCTCCCCAACCCCGTACACGTGTAAAAGACTTTTGCAGTTGAGGTGCTCCTCCTGCCGAACTCCCACGTGCACCCCAAAGCCTGCCAGCTCCCGTGGCTTCATGGAAGAAAACAATACGCAGTGATAGAAATTCTACATGTCTCCACCTGGCAGCCGATGTGCCAAAACCTTTGGTTTTTGTTTTTGTTTTTCATTACCCCTCCCCAATTCCAATGCATCCTTCCCCAGCCTCCTCTTTCTGTTTGCTACATTGGTGTGTCTTTGCCATTTGTCTACAGCAATGCCACAGGGGGCCTTCTGCTTTGATTCCCACAGTTCAGCCTTGGTAGGTAACATCATGATTTCCTGTGGCTAGAAGAGTGTTCTTACGGTATACACTACCACCCAGTGAAGTATACTAACACTGAAGACTGGACAGATGAACTGGGACAGAGAAGGGGACTGTCTCAGCATCCTACATGGGATAAGAAATCCTTGCATGTTTCCTTCAGGTTCCTAGGTGCCTCCCCCCAACCCTGTTTTCTCATATACAAAGGGACTCAGTGTCCTTACAGGTGCAGGATGACAGGCGGACTTTGCTCTGTGTGAGGCTCATTTTAGTGATGGAAAGTAATGGCATGCTATGCATGGAGAACGAAGGAAGGTGAGACTGTGGAATGCTATTAACACCTTCTTCTCCAAGGCCTCTCTTGTCTCCATGAGTGTGGGACAACAAGCCAAAAGAGATTCTTGCTTATGGTGGAAGCTGGATCGCTAAGTATCTAAGATCCCTTCAAGACTGTAGGTTCCCAAGACCCACCAATACACCACCTCTTGGCATAACCACTTGGTACATTTCCGAGTACACATTTGCCTGACTGGCTAAAACAAAATGGTGTATCCGAAGATGGAAAGACACAATGGAGACATAACTGTCAAGACCGTGGTTTAGTGGTATGTACTGTTCTCCATATCCATTCAGGTCCCTCACTCAGCTCTCCAGTCTCTTCCAGGCACAAGCTGTTTGGCTGAGGCTGCTGGCATCTTGTTTTGTCTTGGTGAGGCTGTGTGTCAGTATGTTTCTTCCAATGGTGGATGACTTCAGAAAGGATAAGGAAGAAGAACCACTGAAGGGACAGCTGAGATGTTGATGAAACAATTCCCACAGAGGTCTGGACACTCTAGTGACAAAGTCATCTGCATAGCAATGGCACCAGATTCTGCAGGAGGGACAAGGGCTGGGCTCTCTGCCCTGGCCGTCTATGGAGTTCTCAAAGACAGTGGGGATGGAGCCTTGGGAGACGGCTGGAGGTAGAGTCTCCTTGACGCACTCTGCATTTCATGGTGAGTGTTGGTGATGGTGACAAAGGAGCGTGGAGATGCCTTCTCTAGACAACGCACAAGGCTCTGGCAATGGACCTTTGACTATGGTCGTGATGCATTTGAACTTGGGGTGAATAGAGAACAACTCATGGTTGCTTCTGGCATAGATGATATTCTCTTTCCTCTTCTCTCTCTCTCTCCGTGTTACATTTCTGCTATTAGGAACCAGATTAGATAATGTAGGAGCATCTCCATGGTGGAATGTAACTGTTAGCTTTCCCTGTCTGACTTTTCACAGGAAAGGGAGGAAGGTCTGTATGGACATTTGGAAGGCCTCCAAGGATATCGGAAGGGGACAGAAGGCTGCTGGGCATCCAACAGGTAGGCAGCGGCCCCTGAGAAAGCATCTTTAAATTTCCACTGGTCCCCAGTCCAACATCAGTAGGAGGCAAGGCCTTTATCTCACAGTTACAAAGCACCCAGGCCCACTGCCTGGCCTCTTGCTGTTGAATGTGTGGAAAGGGAGATCCGAGTGATGTCTCCTACTTCAGATAATACTGAGCTCACAGTTGCTTCCTGAAGCCAGGTTTTGGACCACCGTGGGGATTCTCAAAGCAGAAGGTGAAGTAGCAGCATAGGAATGATCTGTCCTCAGCTCCTCATCCTTTCTGAGCCCCTGCCATTGATGCATGGGACCAGGAGCAGCTGGGAGGAAGCCTGACTCTGAGATCTGGTCAGGTCCCTCACTATGGCCTGGCCATCCCTAAATTGATGGAGGGTCAGTGATGTGGTCCAATCCCGCTGGCAGAGCAACTGAAAGAGATGGGACTCCGGAAGGAGGGAGAGACAGAAGGGGCAGAGACATGAAAGGAGAGACGGCGCTGCTTGGGGGTTTGCTGCTGATGCCTGTCGGAACTTGCACTTGGTAAAGATGATAATCTAGACTGAGGCACGGCTTGGTGTGTCCCTCCCTCCAGGATGGCCCTGGAAGGACAGTTCTCAGCTGTCTAAGCTCATGAGGGTTATGACTTGTTCTAATTTGTAAGCCAGTTTCTGCTTTCCACACTGGTCATCATGGTCCAGGGGTCCAAGGATCTGTGGAAGGATCACAAATGCAAGATTACTAGTCTGAATATATGTACCTATGTTTCTAGGGTACACAAAGACAGTATGGATATTGTCAGGGCATTGGTGTTCCTGCTACTAGTGATACTGTTGTGTAAGCAAGCAACCTGAGTGACACAAGTAGGGAGAGGTGAGAGGCATAGGAGCACCCATGTTACCAGACACCAGCACATACACTGTCATATCTGCATAGTGTGTGCATGCCATTGTCCATGAGAGAGCTGGCTGGAGGAGAAGCTTTGCTGCGGATGCCTATGCAGAGAAGCCACAGTCACCTACAGTCTCAGTGGCTTCTGGGGAGTTCCGTAGCCAGTGCAAAAGCTCAGAGGGAACAGACTATACGTTTCCATTAATAACAGATCCTACCGTTCCTTCCAAAATAAGCAAATGCTTCCCCAACAGTTCCTTGAGGCCCAAATATCCACATTTGGAAAGCCAGTTGGCTTAACTTGGTCTGCTGAAAGCCAAATATTCCTAAAGGAATAAGGTTCTAAGTTGAATTGGTATTTGGCACATAGTGGCTACCCATTTCGGAGGTCAGGTGCTTGCCAGAAGACAATGATGGGTGATTGCACCACTTGTGGGAATGTTTTTGGGATCTCCCAGAGACTCAGGACACTCGACATTGCTCTGTCGGTTGCCAGTCTGGTGACCTGGGGGTGAAGCATGATCTTCCTGATGGGTCGTGCTTCCATCTCCATCATTTGCATCTGCTTTGCTTGGGTGTAGTGGATGAAGCCAGTTAACACACCTAAGCACCCCAGGCACAATGTCTGCCCCACAGGAGGTACTAGACTAGCAGGGTAAGGCGTTCTGTGGTCTGAAGGGTAGGTTGGAGAGCCAGGTCTGCTGGATGACTTTAGGGAGACTTGGAGGCTCTTTGGGGTTTGGATTTTGTGATGAGTTAATGAATTTTTTAAATTTAGGATGCTAAAGCTACTTACTGAGTTGGTGAGGAATTGTCCTTTACTGCTGTGATGCTAAAAGTAGACAAGTGTTCTGGTAGGCAAAGGGTGAACAAAGCAGGAATCTTACAGTGCTGTCTCACAGAACATCCTTATTAACTTGCCTACCGCAAACAGGAATGCTATTCTCTGGACCATAACTGGTCTGCAGACAGGTGGCAGGGGTCCCTCCCCTAAGGGACACTCACTGCTGCTTTCTGTTAACATGAGGGTCATATAATACGTTGTTCGTGGCCTGAAGGACATTGGGCTCTATACCTGATGGGGTCCTTTAACAGGGTTCTTGAACTTCCTGGGTGACCAAGCTATGGGGCGTGGGGAGAGCCTGGGCACTGGCTTCAGCTCCAAGAAGGCAGATATCAGTCAGGCACTCTGGATCCTGGACCACTTGGCCTATGCCTGTACAGCTAAGCAACTCCCATCGCACCTTTATATTAACCTGAATAAGGGCAGCATTCACGGTGGCAGCTACCCAGATAGTGTTTTCCAACTAGAGAGCTCAATGATGAATGGTTCACGTACTCCATTTCATTCTATTCATTCTATCCCTTCAGCCCCCTTCTCTCCCATTCCTTTTTTGCCCTCCTAGTCCACTCTTTCTTCTATTTCACTCTCTTCTATCTGACTCCATCCTAGCCTGTTTCTATTATTCTCTGGTCTGTTCTACTCCACAGAATGCCATAACACACAATGTCAACCAAAAGAGTAAGGAAGTCTTTGCTCAAAGAGAAGTAGATCAGAGAGGAAAATGAACAACAACAACAAAAATTTAAAAGGCAATAAGGGAGAAAAAACAAGCTAGGTCTGGTGGGCTATACTGTATTCCTAGACAGCCTGGAAGGTTGAGGCTTGAGGCAAGTTCAAGGCCAGTCTGGGGTTGAACTCAAGATCAATCTTGTCAATTTATGGAGACTACCCCAAAAGAAAGAGTGGTAGAGCCCTTGCCTTGCATGTGGGAGGCCTTGGGTTCAAGTCCCAGGGCAAGGAGCGGAGAGGAAAAAACGGAATGGGTTTTTATATCTGAGAAGAATAGGAGCTGATGCAGAATATATAGATTGGGTAGCCCTTAGTGCCCTCTTTAAGTTCCACAGTGCTGTCCTAGGACTAGATGGTAGAATTTCCATGACAGATGCATGGGGCTGTTTCCATTCATGAAGCATTCAGATATGTGCTCCCCCCCCCCCCCATCTCTGTCAGTATAGGTGCTGGCAGGGCAGGGCAAAGCTTACCTCCTCACTGTATTTGCCCACATAGGAGAAGATCTCCGAAAGCGCACTCATCGTGTTGAACTCATTCATGTGCATCCGCGACTGCTCGGCCAGGTATGCGTTCATGTCCTGGTCACTTATCGCCGGCATCTTCCCAATGTCTGAATAATACCTGTGAGGGGCGGGAGACAGACAGGAGCTGGAATCACAGAGAGTCTACAGGAGACACGGAAGCTCCAAGTGATGGTAGCCTATGCTGTGACCACCTGGTGATCGTGGTAGTCTCCCATCTAGGCTTCCATGTCACAGCCAGGGAGAGCCCTCTGCGGCTCTGATACAGGGGACAAGAGATTTGGGGATGGGAGGGTGGACAGAGAACCAGGAGTCAGAGGGTTTCTGGCCCAGAGTTTCTACTTTGTTCCCAGTTCCTGACACAGGGCTCCAGCATGCTTTGTGCCTCTCTAGCAGGGCTGCAGGGCTCTTCTCTGATGGCCTGTGCTCTCTGGAGGTTAAGAGAGAGGGGTGGAGGCTGCTGGGAGAGAGAGGCTGGCAGAAGGCAATCAGTCACTGTCACTTGCAGCTGTGCACTGCTGTCAACTGGTTAATTAGATGCCAGCATTTACATTTTTAATTTCTGCAATTTGACATTTTATGCATCAGACCTCCAAGTCCCCCGCCAAAGGAGAGATGCACAGTTTCCTAATGAGGAAGTAAGAGGTCCCTGGGCTCTTAACACGGCCACTTTCTCATCCTCTGCAGTGTGCTTTGGCGTTGTAGGGTGGCAGGACGTAAAGAAGAGGTAACTGGAAAGATGGGGAGTCACTGGCAAGTCAAGAGGTCCTGGAGTTGCTGGCCCATGCTACGCCCTGTCCCTGGGCTGCAAGGCTACAGCCATCAGAACTCGAATCTGGGGAGGGAGAAGAGATTCCAGGGCAGGAACAAGGTAAGGCAGGTGAGCATGTGGTTTAAGGAGGGAAACTCCTTCAAGGTTTTCTGAATCTTGACCCTCAGAGCTCCAAGGGCTCAGGCTTCCTTCACAAGGTGACCATATAGTGTCACTGGCATTGCTCTGTGTCTTTTTAGGCATATATCCCTTACTGTTTTGACAAGGTACCCCCTGCTCTATCCCCTTGTCACTTCCCTGACTTCTCCCCGGTCCTTAACAGTGCCCAGTACTTGGGAGACAGACTGTCATAATTGGTGCTTTAGCGCTCTACCAGACACCAGCTCTAGGCCTACAATGAATGACAGCTTAATTTGTGACCAGAATCTTCCCAGGCAGGTAAGGGCTGAGATGGCTGCTTGCCGTGGGGTATAGTCTGCTGGGAATGCCACTGCATTTCAGAAAAGGGGAAGATCTAGTCTCTGGCCAAGGAAGGGGTGGTAGGAAGGAAACTCCTGTGGCCTCAAAAACCCATTCCCTGCAGGAGACACAGCACCTTCTGCCTATTGAGTGCCGTCTTGACTTGGCTGGCTAGGAGGTCTTGGCCCTTGGCTTTCTGTCTAGGTGATAATGAGACAAAGGCTGTGATGAAACCTTTCAGGGAGCTCTTGAGAACGTTTGGAAGGTGTGCTGCCCTTGGCTCATCTGGGCTCCTTCCTGCCCTTCACAGTGTCTCTAACACCATCTTCATCTCCTCAGAAACCCACATTCTTGGCCTGCTTCATTTCCATTCCCTCACCCTAGAAGACATTGTTATTCTCAAGGCAGACTCCATCCCAAAGCACATGTGTCAGTGCTCCAATATACAGGGAGAGTTTGGGTGAGTTAGTGATGCTGCAGGTACGATAGGTCCAGCAGGTGTCTCCATTCATTGCAACTAATAAAACATATCTGAATCCAATAAATGCCAACATTCCATTTTATAGCAGAAGCACGGAGGTTTCACTGGCGGGTCCCGACCTTGCCATTGCCAAGATTTGTGCCACTGTTCCCTCATGGATCCTGTGACTACCGAGCCAGATAGGTCCACCCGCGAAAAGTTATCTTTGCGGTCCTATTCCTGAGAAGTGTGAGCAGCGGTTTCCCTCACTTTCAGTGCTATGGCCAGCAGCTCGTGGAACATAGCTTTGTCCAAAGCTTGTGTCCACCTGGTTCTACTCTGTCATCCAGAGAAAACCAGTCTCTGAGTCGGATGGAAAAACTCAGGTTCCCACAGAGAGGACATAACTGTCAACAGAAGTGAAGGCTCCTGCTGCTCCTGTTGCCTGTCTGTGGAACTGTCAGGCGTCTTATAACAGCACGGGCTCCCCTGCTGCTTTCATGGTTCCTGAGTGACATAGTAGCCTAGGCTAGAGATTATTGTCTGCACACAGAAAGGACCCTTTCCATGCCAGAACCAGAGGATGCTAGATGCCTGTCCCTTGCAATGGTTTGCCTCCTGCAGGATACTTGAGTAAGGCACTTCTCCAAAGAGAATATTTAGGAAAATTGTGTATGTGTGTGTGTGTGTGTGTGTGTGTGTAAGAGATAACAGAGATGTTGTAGAGGGTTGGAAAAATAAGAGTGGAAAGAATGAGAACAGGGATTGGAACTTTCTCATCTGGAGCGGATGGGTGGGTGACATGCTGGCTAGGATGTGCCTTTCAGGCTTCTCCCTGTTTGTCACCAGGTCCCCCATGGTATGGCTTCATTTCTCAATCTCCTCTTTGCCCCGAGGAGATGGTCTGCGGTCCTCTGTTAGCCCCTAGGTGCATCAACTCCATGGATTTTCCTTTGGAAGTTCGGATGGGCAGAGGTGAGTGGCTACAAGCAACTTGGTTACCTGTCTTCTATCCTGCTCTCAGCCACGGGCTGCCTGCTGCTGAATGCTCCCATTCTCTCCTCAGAGCTTAGCGAATGCTTCCATCCCCTCGAAGGCTCTGCCCAGCCCACAGCTAGCCAGTCCATCCCCACCCCACCCCCAGCCTGACCATGACCCTGCGTGGAGTCTTCTCTGCCATGCATACAATTGCTTCTTCCCACGCCTGCCAAGTTGGCCTTCATGCTGGGACCTTAGCAGAGATGCCTTATCGATTGCTAAGAATGCAATGAAGCCCTGACAATGAACTTCAAACAAGTGTTCTCATCAGCTGACTGCACATGAAGAGCAGAAAGGTCAGCCTTGACCCCCCTTCTTGATCTTAGAGAATTTCTGCCTACAATGAGCCCCCTCTTCGGAGAGGCTCTGAAAGTCCCCTAGCTCTCCTCCTTCCCCCCATACCAGGCCTGGCCAGGCCTGGCAACCTGGACTGCTGACTGCCGTTTGTTCTAACATGGAGGGGCTGGGCTCTGCCCTTGATTTCAGTTCACTCTTCTTGCTGAGCTTTGTCCAATGTCTGAGGGATGCCAGCCCCCCGGGGCCCCACATCAGAGCTCAGGGAATTGCTATTCAGGGAAAGATCCTGGATTCTTCCAGGCTCGTGAGTCTGAGTGGGATGGGTTGAAAGAAGCTGGAAGGGATCTTCAGCGGAGTGTTATGGTAAGCAGATGGACATACAGACAGGAATGTCATTTTGAGCCTCATGCTGTGATGATCCCCGAATGTGGCTTTAAGAGGCCTCTGAAAATAGATGAGTGATGTCCCCCAGACCTGGAAGAATAAAGGCCTCACTCCTTGATCCCTCCCACTCCAGCTTGTGGGTCTTCGCTAGATACTAAGATATGAGAACTGCAAGAAGGGGTCAGGGCCATTGTTTTCCATGTGCCCAATACACTCAGAGTGGAGCACACAGGCACATCTGTCAGCTTAGTGGGTGCGTGCATGAGAAACCAGCTGGCTAGCCTCCCTTCAGAGCTGCTTCCAGGCCAGCTTTACTTTCACCTATACCTAAAGCCAGAGATCTTGATGACCACTGGTAAATACATGGCACAGAGCCCCTGTGGGTGCCTTAGAAGATGGATTTAAATGCTTACGTCACCTTCTTTGTGCTGAACTGCATGTCATAGATAGCGTTCAGTACATGGCACACCCCGCTGTGGTCCCTGGTGGACCACCAACGGCTCTTCTCTGCTCAGCTCCTACAGACAAAGTCTGCACATGGTAAATGAGTGAGACTCATGTTACTAGGGACAGGGTCAAAATCGGAGGAAACCGAGGGGGCTCAGGGGGTAATAGAGTGCATATAAGCAGAGCATGATCTTCATGTAGAAAATGTCATAGTGAAGCCCATTACTTGGTATGAATGAACATAAAAATAGTCTTTAAAAAAAAAGCAGTAACAACAGAACAAAGAAAAGCCCAACCAGATAAAGTCCACTGCTACTGGCGACAGTAGAAATGACAGCCGATCACATGCCAGCTTCAGGAGAAAGCAAGCAGGTTCTCTCAGTAGGGTCAGTAGAGCAGTCAACGGTTCTGAGGACAGCAAGAGGCTCTCTCCTCCCAGACATAGGTACAAACCAAAACCCCAACGGGGACAATAAAGCTTGGGAGCATTCAGGGGGTCACTACCACCCCCTTGACAAGGTGGGTAGAGACAGAAGTGGGATGGGGGCTGGGATGGTGGGAGGCAGAATAGGAAGATGTATGTTATACATGCGTGCATGTGTACTGTGTGTATGGTATAGCTGTGAATGGACATGGATGGCCTGCAGATATGTGTATGTATATATTGTGGTTTCGTGTATATACAGTGTATACATGTGTTCATGGTACCTGTGCGCACATGGAACACTGCAAGTGCATGTGGATATGATCAATGTATATGTTACACATGCTCGGCATGTGTGTGTGTGTGTGTGTGTGTGTGTGTGTGCAGTAGTAGTAGTAGTAGTAGTAGTAGTAGTAGTAGTAGTAGTAGTAGTAGTAGTAGTAGTAGATATATGTATGAGGCAGGGGAATCAGGGATCACAGCTTCTGGGCCTAAAGGATACTACAGTCATAAAGATCCATATAAGGAGATGGGTCACTTGGTAACTGCTGCTATGATTCCCAGTGCTTGCTTCAGTGTGGAGGGCATGAGTTGTGGGTGTTCCAGCTGGAGGAACAGTGGTGACAATGACTAGTCTGGAAGCATTAGCCTGCTTTCTGTTCTAGAGTGACAGTGACTAGCATGGAAGCTGCAGCCTGCTTGCAGGGGAGGACTTTCTGTTTCAGGGTTATTGTATGCTCCAGATACCCTCAGGTTTCCATGGGCCATACTCACCTCTCTACCCAGTTCTTGTAGCTGGGGATGTCCTTGGCATAGAGCAGCTTGTTGGAGGGGGAATCCTTGCCCAGCCGGTGCTCTGATGTGGAGCAGGAGTCCATGAAGGTCTGGGCCACCACAGAGAGGCAGGCATCCGTGATGCTGTTCTTATGGATATCAAACACAAACTGAGGGTTCTTGATCATATTCACCCAAAACCGTAGGGGCAGGCTGTGTAGAGGGAAGAAACAGCTTTCGTCAGGAGTGGTTGGGTAGTGGGGTAGAGCCTGATGTAGAGTTCTGAGAGGGAACAACGGACACATTCCACAGAGCTTAGAAACCATCTGTGACTGCTGTGGGAAGTAAAGGGTACAGGTAGGGGGGTGGGTCTATTCAGTGTGCAGGAAATCAGCAAGATTGGAGTGAAGCGGGGTTCACCTAGAAATGTACCCCTGGAGAAACCTGAGAGGATGTGATGCCCAGTTGTGATGTGGGACTCTGCACTTTCCTTTTGGCACAGGAGTTAGTCATGTGCATGCTACAGAGCAGAATTTAGGTCTGTATGCCTATCTGCCTGTTGCCGGGACCATCCCATTGGTGAGGATAGATTTTGCATCTGACTGCTGACTGTATGATTTGGCAGAAGCCACACCCTTTGCTTCCTGTCTAGTGCTACAGGCTACTTCCTGACGGGTGAAGGAACTGTCATGGAGGGTGGGTGTGACCAAGTGATCTTTCACCACCAGGCTGCCATGTGGCACCAACCTCTTACCTAACCCATAGCATCTCATTCCTTCCCTCCTGTCTTCTGAGAGCTCGGCTAGCACCAGGAAATACAAGGATAGGGGTACATCCTCTGTGGTCAGGAACCCCGCATTCTAGGGTTGCAGCCAGATGCACATAAATAATGCTTCCCATTGAGAGCAAAGAACACTGGACTGAGCTAGGTACCAAATCCACCCAGAGAGCAGCCCCTGCAGAGCCTTCCCTGAGGGGACACTCGATGAGTTTGCTCTTCCTTGGTGTCATGCTGTACGTTAGTGTAGGAACGGAGGGATATACCTGTGTGTGCATGTGGACGCTGGGCTCACCCTCTCTTGTCATTGCTCTGGAGCCATCTACCTCAAATTTTTTAGATTGTTCTTTTGAAACAAGGTCTTTCACTGTCCTGGAGCTCACTGACTAGGCTAAGCAGGCTGGCCAGAAAGCTTTGGAGACCCTCTTGCCTCGGTCTTTGCAGTGCCAACTCACAAGTGAACACCACCATGACCAGCTTCTTCTATAGCTGCTGGGGATTAAACTCATATCCTGTGCATGGGTGGCAAGCACTTTTCCACCTGACCCATCTCCTACTTCCCCATCCCCCCTGTTTTGAGACGGGATCTCATGTAGCCCAGGCTGGACCTGAGGATCCTCTGCCTCTGCTTCCCATGCACTGGGGTTCCTGTGTGTACCACATCACATAGTTGATATGGTTTGGGGGATCAAACCTAGGGCTTAAACAACCCAAGGTCCAAGCTTGATTTATCTTAAAACACTGCATAGCTGTACTCCTTAATGGGTACACACAGAGAGACAAAGAGAAAATCACACTGTGGCCTGATTCTGTAATCACTGCACTAGACAGAAGGCCTGCAGGTGGAGGGGCGCCCAGAGCACAACTTTTGGGGCTGTGTTCTTTCTGCCCGCCCAGCTCTGCAGCTCCCACCTGCCTACTGAGCTGCCTGTAAGGAGGGGGAAGGTGAAGGCCCTGGCTTTCTTTTTTCTCTCTGCTCCCACCTCTTTGCCTCCTGCCTCTTCCCCTGATGCTTTATTGTTGTGTTGGTGGCTGTGCTCACGGCTGGTGACAGTGACAATGCCCGCGTGTGTTTGGCTCGCCTCTTAGAACTTAACATCTTTGAATTACATTATTTCAAGGCACCAGATACAATATTTTTTGCTCTTGTTCTATCTGCCAGCAGCCCATCTGTATAAAACAAACACCAAACAAACACCGTAAACGCAGGAAAACCTGACCTCCGAGGATGCCAATCAATCAACAAGCATTTATTAAGTCTCTACAATAAGTGCCCCATAGGGTTAGGGCAGGTACACTGATGTTTGCTGATATTTGGTGTCTGCCATTTGCATCATCACTGGGAATCCAGGGCAGGGAATAAAGGGAGTCACAGCACAGGGGCTCACAGTAGCTTTCCAACCTTCCTAAAAGGTAGTCATGGTCTCTGGGCTTGGCGCTCTGACTAAGGGACTTAGTTTCCTTTGGTTTCCCCTTGTCCCACTCAGATGAGAGGTGCTGGGGACCCGCACGGTGGCAGTAACTGTTTTTCCCTGTCCCTTCAGCCAGCAGTGAGGCAGGTGCACCACACAGGAAGCAGAGGCACCACTGAAATTCCTGCCTAATGAAATATTAGCATGTTATTAACATCAGTGGTGACGCTCATCTCCGGCTGATTACAGCCACTCCGGCTAAGTGGGAAGGAGTGTTATTTAACAGAGAACCTGTGGAGAACTGGGGAAGAAGGGGTGGGAGGGGCAGGCGAGTCGCACCTTGAGTCAGGAATGAAAAGACAATGCCCTCAGCGGGGATGGTGAGCTCTTAAGTAGACAGAGCTGATTCTTTCTAACTGCCTATGGTCCGTGGTAACAGGGGATCAGGGCAGGAACAGGAGATGCCTTTCTAAGGAAGGACTTGAAGCTGGTGTGTGTTATTCCTACAGTAAGTGAAGCGCACTTATTTCCTGGGCTTTCCAGTTCCTCGGCCCCTGTCTCTAGGCAGCATCTGCAACCTTGGGATGACTCAGAAAGGAGGCTGTGACCGAGGGTGATGGTTTGCAAAGTCATGTCTCCCTGGCTAACGCCAGTAGGAGGGCTCAGTGGAGCACCTGTCCCATGGGAAGGTGGCCAGCACTAGGTAAAGACTCATCAGAGCAATGTAGACTCAGAGGGGAGGTGGGTGCTGCCCCTCAGACGCCTCCCAAGAGTCACACAAACAGGACTTAGGAGAAATCCATCGCACCAGAGTGGGTGCACAGAATGGAACCCAAGTTCCTGCTTTAGAAGGATGGTAAGGACTCTGCTGCATGGCCCAAGCCTCTTTGGGGGCTGCTGATCCTCTGAAGTAGAAGAGGGAATGGCCACAGAATGTCTAGGAGAGTTTTCGGGTCTGAGCCCCTGGGGTGGGCATCAGGGTGCCTGTTTGTGCCCTAGAGCCTGGCAAATCCTAGTAGTTGCAGCACTGGGCACTATGCTGTTTCAGAAGAAACAGCTGGGGAACAGTGGCCCGGAAAGGGGCCATCTAAAGGCCACAGAGATTCCGTTCTAGAGGATGAACATCAGCTAGCTCTGCTGCAGGTAGCACACTCAAGCAGGCCGTCGCTGCTGCCCGTGCCTCATCAATATTTACTGAGCCCCATTTCCTCAAGGTTCTGCATTCTGTCTTGAATACTGATGCTTGGCCTTGTGACTTCAACCTCAAATGAAATACTCGCTCCATACAAATGGTGGCGGGGATGTTGTGCATTCAAAGGAGAGTAGGGCCCACCGTAGAGATGCTTGGGAGTGTTGTCAGTAGTTAGAAGACCCTGTGTCCTCCAGGGAACACAAAGTGGCTCTGGGCAGTTTTGGGAAAGGAGTTTGGGGAGGAAAAGATAAGCTTATTGGGTGGGGGTGGAACATTCCTTGTTCTGCCAGGCGCCATCCGCTTGTGCCTGAAAATCCTACTAACTCTGTTCAGCACATGCATTCTCCATGCTAGTATTTGTCCATGTATACAGACAACTGCCTCTCTTATCCCACCTTGTCACCTGCCAGCTTCCCCGGGGCAGGGACCCTAAGCAGTCTAAGATCCTCAGTATTGGACATATTGCCCCATACCCAGGAAGGAGCTGGATGCCACAGTGCTTGGCTCTGGTGGTATTTATGAGCTTTTGCTCATTGGATTACCATAGTTCGTTGACTGAATAACTGGCTGGAAAGAAAAATACAGATTAGAGGAGAGGGAAGTGAGACAATGGGGAAGGTCAGAGCCTGGGGTTGAATAGAGACTGCTAGGGGGTAGACAGTGGCCAGCTCATCTCTGGAAAGCCTGCCTCCCTGAAGCAGGCCTGGGTGGGCAGGTCACTGGCCTCTGCAGATGCGCCCTTCCCCCCCACCCCACCCCCTTTCACTTACCAGTTGCTCTTCCAGGTATGGCGGACGTGCGGGTCGTGGATGCCATGCTTATCAGCCTGCTCATCGAGGAAGTCAAACATGTACTTGATGGCTAGCGGCAGAGCGGAGCCACGGTGGGCCGTGCTGAAGATGGTCTCGAACAGGTCATCCACAAACTTCTGCAGTGTGCCCTGGGGAAGGGGGACATTCAGATGCAGCCCAACCTAGGCAGATCTAGTCTGGGGGGGGGGGTGAAAGGGCAGGTTTGCAAAGCTACCTCAGGGACAGGCCAAGCGAGGTCAGTGCTCTGCGTCTCTGCTGAACATGACATTGGGGGTGGGGGAGGGGAGGACATTGTGCATCAGATCTCCCCATTCATGGTTCCTTGGCAGTTCTACCTTTCCTCTGTGCACAGTCCATAGACAGAAGACACAGGACAAGGGCCAAAACTACTTTCCCAAGGGCCAGCCACAGGGCTGGGTTTCGTATCTCTGCCAGTGCTATTATATCATGTTCCTAAAATGCTAATGAGCATGCGATTGGTCAGAGCTGACAAATACAACAAATACAATCTGCTGGTTCTGTTTGGCCACTATCCACCCTGGCTAATGACCATCTGGGTCCACAGAGAAAGCAGAGAACCCAGACTTGAAGAGAAAGGCTAGAACCACAGGCATGGATTATCCCCAGTGTCAGGATTAGAAATAGCATTGGCAAAGCTACAGACACAGCCTCAGGTTCCAGCCTTAATGATGGCACCCCTGAGAAAAAGTAGTTCTTCCCTAAGGAATGGTGGGGCAGTGGGGAGAGATGTGGGCATGTCTGTAGCTGAGACAGGGTGCTGAGGAAGGTGGGAAGAAAACTTGAGATTGTGTGCTAACTCAGGTCTGCTGGGATAGCCCCGGACTCACAGGTTGACTGGGATCCTGCAGCTCAATCCTGGGATCATGACAGACAGTGCCTGGTGTGGGAGGTCAACAAAAGGGCCTGGTGCTTAGCAGTTCTTAGCACCTGTGCTAGCAGGTCTGTATCTGTTTGGTGTGTAGGAATGCACAGATGCACGTGTATGTGCACGTGTGTGCACATGCAGAAACTGGAGGGAAACCCCAAGTGTCTTCCTCCATCTCTCTCCACAGTGTTTGAGACAGGATTTTTACTGAACCTGGAGCTTGCTATTTGGCTAAACTGGCTGGCCAGCAAACGCCAGGCCGTCTCCCTCCTCTGCCTCTCCAGCACAAGCAAGGCACTGTTCACTGTTCATTATCTTCTCAATGAGGACTTGAGGCTATCCAACTTGGGTTCTCACACTTTCATGGAAGTTCTTTACCAAACTGAGCCATCTCCTCAGCCTTCAGTCCCAGTATTTACACGGCAGATGAAGGCCTTTTCTGTGCCCACACGTTCCCTGCAACCTCTCTCCTGTCACATACCTTTGTGGCCAATAGTCGTGTCAGATAGATCTCAGACACCATCTTGCTCCCCCGGTCCCCCTCCTTCTGGTCTCCATGTTCATGGTTCTTCACCAGATGCCACAGCTTGACCCCGCTTTCCAGGTCAGGGGTGATCATGGGTGTCCGGGAACGGAGGCTGTCAGGGCTGCCTGTGTACCGGATCATGTTTTCTACCAACGTAAAGAGTGCAGAGCCCAGTCAGAGTGAGTCTCTATAGTCTTATACCCAACAGCTCACAGCACACTCCTCTCACAAGTCAAGGCCACTATTATTTGACCCTTCATGCCACTGGCTGGCACTGCCACTTTGCCTCCATGTGGCACATTCCCTGCAATGCTTCTGTCTTTCCTACCACCTCCAGGAATTAACTGTAGTGAATTCTACCCACTCATGCCGCCCCGACTCCTGTACTTGGCATTGAGTCAACCCTTAATTATTCAATTTGTAGAAATATAAGCTCGTGCTTCTTGTACACTTTTCCTTGTGCGTGCTCTCAAGTCCTGTCGTGCGTGTGGCCAATTAACTGCACATGTTAAAGCAGGTAGCCTGTGTTCCTTAATGAGCCTTGCCTAGGGCAGCTGTTCATCTCCAGCCCACTCTGGCCGGACCAATTCTTCTCACTTACTTTATGAATCCCTTCCTCTACTTTGAGTTATGGTAAAATGGGACCAGATAGGCAAAGGATGAGGTCCTATGTCACACCTGTTGTCGCATAATATGCTCACCTCATTATCATCCAAAATGACTGGTGATATTTGTCCTTTTTTCCCCTAATTCCCACTTTACAAGAAGAATGTCACTGCTCAGGGTGATCATTTGTCCCCAAGTATAGACGTGGTGACAGAACAGGGCATCTCTGGAGCTTTGACATTATAGCCAGCACCCTTCCCCCTCCTGCCTTTCCCACCACTATATAATGACAATGAACGATACCAATCATTCAGCCTCTATGCTTCTGAGTTAAGACTTACTAATATAAATGATAGAGGGAAATAATAATTATTTAATTCACTAGATTAACGCAAACTTGATTTGAGATGATGAGAAAAGTTAAGGCTTATAGACTGTATGACCTCGTGAAGATTAGGTTTCTTCTCTCTCTCTCTCTCTCTCTCTCTCTCTCTCACACACACACACACACACACACACACAATCACACACACACACTTTCTCTCCCCCTCCCCGTGTGTGTGTGTGTGTGTGTGTGTGTGTGTGTGTGTGTGTAGAACCATCTTGGGTGTCATTTCATAGGTGTATCCCTCTTGCTTTTTGAGATGGTTCTCTCACTGGCCTGGAGCTCACCATTAGGCTAAGCTGGCTAGCCAGTAAGCTCTCGGTGCCCTCCTATCTCCACTTCTCCAGAGCTAAGATTACAAGCATACGCCACCATTCCTGGCATTTTTACCTGGGCTCTGGAGATAGAACTTAGAGCCTCATGCTTGCACGGCAAGCCCTTTACCAATGCAGCTGTTCCAAGCCCTACATTTCTTTTTGCATGCAGATAAAGTACATGTTCATGCACCAGAGCTAGCAATTAGAATCAGGTACCCCTGTCCCATCCTGGCTGTTTTCCCCAATGGTCAGCTGATCTAATCCTCTATCCCTTGCCAAGGACATTTGTTGACCACACCTGCTCTGGATGCTTCTACTTCCCACCCCTTACCCCTGATGAGACCTTACCATATTTACTTGCTGAAGTTCTGGAGACAGTGGAGTTGTTCACTGCATTGTAGGCTGTCACTTGCTTGGACACTAAAGCCACCACAGAACCATCTGGGACCTAGGGGAAAAGTTTCTAAGAGCCTGGGCATGGAACTTCTTTCCACCCACTCCAGGAAATAAGGACAAATTAAGATGATTTTGGGGCAGTGGGGAACAATTAGCACCTTGCTAGGAACTTGAACTTTAGGGGTTGCTCCCTCCCCCTTTGATAACACAAGACAAAAACCTGAGTTCTAGCTGCATTCTGTTTTGTGGGTTCTATAAGGAGCAGCTTCCTGCAGGAGCCACTCCCTCACTTTCTCCTTCCCTAGGCTTTTTGGAGATCACCCAACCTTCCATGCTCAGGAGACCTTCTCAACAAGAGTCCTTGAAGAATTTTCCACACCCCACAAGAAGCATGCACATCAACATCCTATCTCCAAGGAGGCTAGGGTGGCTGACTGGGTGACGTCAACTCCCCTTGGAGCTCCCCCTATCCCCTTCCTTCGGGTCTCCATGCTCATGGTTCACCATATGCCACACCAAGGATCATGGATTGCTGGTGAAGAAATTTACTGGGGGGCTTGGTGTCTCACTCTGAGTGGCTGTAATTTAAGACCTATGGCTTCCAAGGAATTTGCCACCTACTGGACCAGCTCCTGGTTTCTGTGGTCAGCTCACCTGGTAGTGGGCTACTGTGTTGAGTCTCTTCCAATCATTCTCGATCTTGGTGGTGATATCTTCGTCCTGCAGGATCATCCTCGCCCCACTTCCTTGTCGCCACTCTGCAGGGACAATGGTGGCAGTTCAGAAAGGCCCTATGGTTCCTCCTGGGAACATCCTGTTCCTGTGTATCTCATATAGGAATCACACGATGCCGTCTCCAGAACGCATTCACAGACAGTCTAGTGTAAGCACAAGTCCCCCCAAGAGGATGAATTTGGATGTTGTCAAGGTAGAGAGGGTCAGGGCACTAGTTCTGCTCCAAAGTCAACAAGTTTAAGTTAAGTCAAAAGAAAGGGAGCGTTAATAACAGCACCTGTTCTCCTTGGGCCCGTAAGAACCCAGAACATCAAGAAGCACTACACAGTCTACACGGGATGAATGAACTAGAACTCAACAGGACACAGAGGGCTCAGCAAAGCACTGGCAAATGCAGGCGGCACTGTCATGGCAGCACCACTCACTGTCTGTATTGGAAACTCCCAGAGCTGGTGAAATCTATAGTGCAGGCTCACTCATGTAGCCTTTCACCTTTTTACCATGGTATGCCTTGTAGGGAGTGGTGGGTTACCCTTGGAAGAGGACTGGGTAAAAAACTGTGTGGACTATTCTTATACCCCCAAATTAGACAGCACTGTGTGTGTGTGTGTGTGTGTGTGTGTGTGTGTGTGTGTGTGTGTGTATATGTGTGTAAAATCCCCACTTCCGATGGATCCCAGAAAGGGACAGGAATAAGAGCTTGCTTCTCATCAACTGGAAACCTCTGTCTTATGTAGCACAGATCACATGTGGAAGGAGAAGGTCACATCACAATCTTGAAATCCACACATGGAAATATATGTGCATGGCAGTTCTCCTACATGTACGCACATGTGCGTGTGTGTATGTGTGTGTGTGCATACACATAGATACTGTTCCCATGAGCACACACCTGAAAGTAGTAACAGCCTTCTAAAGTCAAATGTAACATGTGACCCGGCCAAGTAGCTGCCAGCCTGGCTCTCAGGTAGCCCATACCGTGCTTCCTGGATCACAGATGTTGGCATTGACGATGGTGCAAAGCACACTGGGTTTGCTCAGAGTGCATACAAATAGAGACTTGCATAACACTGCCCGTCTGGCCCATCAGAATTTTTTTCCTATGGGCCTCAGAGACACATGTGCAGATTCCTTGCTCTGTTTCTCTCCTGCCAAGGTCAGGCTGTGCCTCCCCTTCTGGCCCCATGTGAAGCACAGAAAGTTCCATTTCTTCTTACATTGTGCGTGCTGTGGTTACAACTGTTGACTCCACCAAACATGGGATCCAGGCCCAGAAGGGAAGCAGCTTGCCCTGGGGAAGAGCAAAGGGGCTCTTGATATCCTAGCCCAGCCTTGCTTCACCAGGGCACCCCTACTGCCTAGCTTTATGCGCCATGCTAAGATTCAAAAGGACGGTTCAAGGGTGGTCCATTTGCTCACCGAAGTGGAGAAGTCACGGGGGTCTGCCTGCCTCTGAGGCCTGCAGATGATTCTGATGGAATGGCTCATGGTGATTTGGGCCTGGGGCAGGTAGGGTGATGTGCAGGAGGGAAGTGCTCTGGGTAGCACACGCTGTCCCATGTCTCCATCATTAGGCTACAGTTTCTTTTTGCTTTGCTTTTTTATATTCCCCATGGTCCTGCAAGCTCGCACACCAGCGGAAGAGGAATCACTCTATTCCGGTCAAGCAGCTGATTCTCAGCGCAGTGGACCTCGGGGGTGGCCAGCTGGGCAGAGGGACATGGCAGTGGACTATGGGGGTGACATGGCAGTGGGTATCTTCTGCTTGTAGAGTGAGCGACGCCTCATGGAGTCAGAAGCTCTATGGATAGGATGGGGGCAGCTCAAGAGAAACTTCAAGGTGTGCCAGGGAGGGTGGAAACTGCACTTTGGACTATCAGCTGGGCTCGAGAAGGTTCTCCCCAAGGTCTAGCTTCCAGTCCTCTAGATTAGCAAGCATACTGGTGCCCTAGATGGTAGGGCTACAGCAGTCTCGCCGGCATCTGAGCAACAACAATGAGCTACTGATGCTGGGAGGATGCAGTGTCAAATTCCCATTGCAAAAATCTCCCCTGGAGTTGTGCAATGCACAGCCTGTCCAGTCATGGTTGTGAGTCTTGTCCAGTAATTATGTAAGCAAATGGGAGTCAGTCTGTTTGCATGCCCCCGTTAAAAAAAAAAAAAAAAAGAGGGCAGAAAAAGGCCGAGTCTCCCCAGGGGCACAGACTGTCCTTGGAGTAAGATATTGATGATGCTGGATGTCTACCAGGAGGGCTCCCACAGTGCACAGAACACAGGAAGCCCTTGACAAATAGCCATGCAGTGAATGAACAAGTGGACACACAAGCTACTGAAGAAAGGGCACGTGTGACTTGGTGATGGTTGCCTGTTTTATCATCATAAAAAGAGCACCTTACATTTGTATATGTCCATCCCCTGGCAGATGGGCAGTGAGTGACAGTTGGAGGTGAACGGTGAGCTGCTGCTGCTAGCAACCTGGGAGAGAGAATTATGGGAACTGAGAAGTGTGACCTGGTCTTTGATCATTGTCCTACATTCCACCAACATTACAACTGGGAAATTGAAAAAAAAATGGGTCAGTTCAGGAAGCTAGATGCAGAGGCCACCACGCCGGGCTGTGCTTTAGTGTATCGGCCCCCCTGAGTTCACATCTAGGGAACTTCACAGTCCCCCTGCCCCTTTGGGGGTCAGTTAGGGTCCAAAAGTGAAGTCCCTCAGTGCAGAGGATGGGTGTGGGCACAGCTCAGGCACTGTCACCTGAGGCCAGCCATGTGTGCTGGGAATGGCAGGAAGGGAAACAAAAGGAGGGGCTTGTACCCTCAACTGTTGCCAGAATTATGCTGTCATGACTAAACCTTCCATTTGGAGCTTTGGAGCTCTGACAGGCCAGGGGCTACTTTCCTTGGGCCTAGAGCTTCCCTTTTCACAATGTGGCATGGCCTTGTGTTTCCCCACTTTCAAGATTCTGGTATGAATGCTGGGCAGTGGACAGGCAAGACACACACATGGATGCCAGTGCTTGGTCTCAGGATCTAGGGCTACAGGAAAAAGCCTCTGAGCTACCCAGTCTTACAGTCTCCAACCCAGGCACATGCTTGCGCAGGTGTATCTGTAGGTGCCCGGGAGGTGGCGACTATTACCTTTTAATCTCAAATAGTTAGGGATGTCCCCTTAAATACCAGCATAAGGACTGTAAGATGAATCAGGGGTACTTAGCCTTGCTTTCAGAGCCCTTAAGTCTGTTACTTTTGTGACTTCTTACACAGAAAATTTGCTATGTGCTTTTTACCTAAACTATCAGAAAGGGTTTTTAAAAGAATAAAGACATGTGCCATCCCAATCCACTGTTGATGAAAGAGAACCTGGGGGCTGGGTGGCTGCCATTGGCAGCTTCATTTCTGGGGCTGTAACAAAGAAGCAAGGCCCACCCATTGGCCACAGAGCTGATCTCTGGGTGGGGAAGAGTGTGGGGGTACAGCTGAAGGGCACTCCTAAGTTCCTAGATAGACATTCAGTAGATCAACAAGGAACTGCTTCAAGGACTTGGTCTCTCTAGCCAGAGTCTCCACATTGACCTCTACTGGAGGGCTCAATTTCCATTCCAGGCGCACACTGGCCAACATTCCATCCTGTGTTGGCTGGCTCCCAGAGGCTGGCACTGGCTTCTCTCTTCCCATCCATATACTGTCCCATATGCCCTGTGCCCACTGTGTTGAAAACCCAGATTCTGGAAGCTTAGAGCTGCACTGTCAGTCATTCATCTGGACTCTCACTGCCCCTCACTCATTCATTTGTTCATTCACTGCCTTTCATTCATTCATTTGTTCGTTCACTCAGTCATCTCTCCACCAAACAAATACTAATTTATTTCCTATGACTTTGGTATGTCTCAGAAGAATCTAAGTGTGGATTCGGGCTCAACTTTCTAGATGCTCTTATCCCATTCCACGAGCTTGCCCTGATGGAGGTATGAGCCATTAAGCTCTAGGAAGGAAAGTAGGCACCGAGGAGACACCAAAAATCAAAAGTCAAAGCCAGTCGCTCTCCCTGTCCTGTGAACAGCTTGTTCTTGATCTGTGAGCTGAGTCCTTAAACTCTTACTTCATACCTGGAAAGACAAACTAAGATGAACTTAGGACACAGAGAAGGCCTGCCTCTAAGATATGAGGGATAGGCCCAAGGCCCCATGCTGCATACACCACTGTCTGTGTCAGCACAGGAGGCCCCTGGGAGGGTCTACCCACTTTATTTTGTGTATGTTGAACATTAGGAATTTTTTTTTCTAGCAGCAAAAGGGAAAAAGAGCTCAGATTTCCAAATCCCTAGTTCTTCTTTTGCAGTGGATGAGCATCTTCTATAGCCTGTGAAAAATCAGTACAAAACAACAACAACAACAACAACAACAACAAAAAACAAAAAAAAACACTCTTGGGTGAGTTGGCTCAGCAGGTAAGGTGCTTGCCACCAAGCCTGACAACCTGGGTTCAGTCCCCAGGTCACACACTGTGGAAGGAGAGAACCGACTCCTTTATGTTGTTCTCTAACTTCCATATGTGTGATGTAGAACCCATGTGCTTCCATGCCCCCACCATAGGTCCATAAAATAAATTAATTAAAATGTAATCAGAATTAAAAAAATAAAAAAAAGATCCTTCACTTTGTGTCCCTGTCTTGCTCTGTATGAGGCAACCATGTCAGGATAGCCAAGGGACAATGTGACAAGTCAGCCAATGGTAATGTTCTTGGTAGACACTGAGACAGATAGGGCTGCCCTTAGAGTTCGGTGATGGGAAAACCTCCCCCAGGTACTGAATGATAGGCCAAGCTCAGTCAGTGACATGAACCCCGGGTCTAGGTAATTCTTGACAATATCCTCTGCAGATGAGAACATGGACCAAGCCATCTGGAAAAGTAATCTGTCATATTGAAAGGCCAGACATGGAAAGTCTCAGAGGTCCACTCTCATTGGTGGCATGGGGGTCCAAGCAGTGCAGTGCAGGACAGGTGACAGAGGGGAACAAGACCCTTGCCTTTACTGAGTGTGCCAGGGAGGCTGGAGAGAGACAGAAAGGAGCAGGGTCTGAGAGGAGCCAGGTATGGAAAGGCCACCCAACTGGACCGTAAAGGACAGTATGTCTCTGCCTAGCTGACAAGATCTGAGTGTTCCGACTCAGTGTGGCACTCGTGTGACTTTGATGAATCTCTAATTATGAATAAAGAGGTTGGAATGAAAGGCTTGAGGGACTTTTTGCTATCAGAAGATGCCCATATGACTCAGTAGGCCAGACCATGGCATGTGAGGTTGAGCTGAAAGCCATGGGTTGGGGGAAGGTAAGAGTGGAGGTCAGTCTTACAGCAATGGGATCAGAGGGCCCTGAAAAACAAACAAACAAACAAACAAAAAAAAAAAACCCAAAAGTGGCGGTGGTGGGGGAAGCTATTTTCCTTAAGGCAAAATTTCGAGAGACAAGGAAAGACAGTGAGGGGTTGGGACACAGATCACAGGAATGTTCAGGACATGAGCCAGAAGCACTTGGAGCTGCTGCCGGAAGATGAGAATACACAGCACACACACAAAACCTAGAGAAGACAACTGGTTGGAAGTGGAGACCCAGGCGTAAGAGGGGAGAAGAAATCACCTGCAGCCGTCCTAGAAGCGGATAGTGTCTTTGAGAGTTGTTGAGGTTTGGTCTGTTGCTATGAACTGTGATGCTAAATACTGGCCCTCAAGATCTGGTTGCCTCTGATGAGGAGATCTTCAGGGATGAGGAAATCCCAGCCTACAACAATTGATTCTATGTAACCTTGCAATTTAAAACTATTGGTTGAATGAAAATGCCTACAGCCTATAGTTGGGCAGAAGAGAAGTCGGAGGGGCTTCAGTTGGCTGCCTTGGGGGTCTGAGGAGAAATCACAGGGAGATCAGGGAGGTGAACAGAGGAGAAAATTCCATGGGCAAGGTGGATGGTGAGAGAATGGTCATGAAGGCTGGCCAGTGGGAATAAGAGTGGCCAAGGTGGAATGTGGCAAGTGGTATCTCAGGGTTGTTGACAGGGAAGTAGACAAAACAGCATAGAGGATTGATATCTGCCCAGCTCTAGTGCTTTTAAGGTTATTATAAATATAAAGGGCTGTGTCTTTTATTTGGGAACTGAATGATACAAAGTGGGGTAGACACCCCCAATTATATTTTACTAAAACAGAGGGTGATCCTAGTCAGCCTCCTCAGGGTCCTCCTACTCAACAGCAAGTACCATACAGAGAGGTGTAAACCAGTCCCAGGGTCATAGAACTCAGCAGGTCCTGTCCTGGCCCTGGCAGTGTTGCTTGCAGGCAGGCTTATGCACGCATGGGTATACACGCCCACACGCATGCACGGCAGGGGAGGGGGACAGTGACACAGTTCACTTCATCATTCTATTCCAGGCAATGATCCTTCATATTTTGTGACAGCCTAGAGTCCAGATCTCCTGTGGTCCCTCTCAGAGGGTCTTATCCCAGGAGGCTTCAAAAGGGTTGATACTGACAGGCGAAGAAAGACAAATCCTACATCAGGAAAGTCAAAACCTAGAGACCTCACTTTCCAACAGGTACCTCAACTTTTACCCCTTGGGCTTTGTGGCAGAGTCTCTCTCCAGAAACCCACTCTGTCCCATCACACAGAACCCATGGGAGCCTTCGGGGGGGGGGGGCAAGGTTCTCTTCTGTAACCTATGATCAGGTGAGGCCAAGGCAACACAGCCAAGAGCCCCGACTCCATACCTACTCCCCTGGGGGGCAAGGATCACAAGTAGGTTTGGGAAAGCTCTGAGAGGGTAGGAGTACGTAGGGGTTAAAAACTTGTGACGGTACTATAGACCTGTAACCTGAGTTACTCATGAGGTTGGGCAGGGGAATCAGAAGTTCGAAGTCTGCCTGGGCTCCAGAGCAAGTTATAGGCCAGCCTGGGCAATTTAGGGGAGATTATGTCTCAAATAAAAGGTAAAGAGAGGTCTGGGAATATCGTTCAGGAGAATGTTTCTCTATCACGCACAGTGTCCTACGTTCAATTCGTAGACCTTTGAAAAAAACACAGGGAAGAGTCAAAAGACTGAGTGCAGTGATGGGATGGTGACCACCTAAAGCGATTTTGTTAGAATTTATTGTGACAGCAAGTTCTCAAGAAGAAAATGACTGGTCTATGAAATTTAGGGCTTAAGAGGAGTGATCTCTAAAATAGAAATGCTACATAGGTCTTGTAAACTGTGGTGAGCCCTGCCCTGGCAAGTTGCAGGAAAGGCAAAAGGGAGCCCGGCCGCAGCTCAGGGGACTTTGGAGCCCAGGGTCTTTTGTGTGCTAAGCAAACAGCATCCCACTGCCAAACTATATCTACAGGCTTCATTTTCACTTTATATTCTGAGTCAAGGTCTTATAAATTGCCCAGATTAGCCTTGAGTTAATTTTGTAGCCTGGGCATACCCGCCTTGAACTTGGGGTCCTCCTGCTTCAGCCTCCTCCACAGCTAGGATCACAAGGCTGTACCAACTTGGGCTTCACTGAATATTTCTTATACACCCTGGCTCTAGACAGTGTTCTGGGTCAAAACAGAATTAAGCAGGCGGCTGGTGACCATGGGAAGGGAGGAAGGTGACCCTGGCACTCTGTATCAAGAGAAAACTGCAGGCTGAACCCTCTCTGCCCACAGCTCCGCCCCACAAGCCCATGCCCTGCTCCGGGCACCAGTGACAGAGGACAGACTGGCTCACAATCCAATTTGTTATACTTCCACCTTCCAGAGAGAGAGAGAGAGAGAGAGAGAGAGAGAGAGAGAGAGAGAGAGAGAGAGAGAGAGA
>NC_034591.1:51635465-51637445 GCF_900095145.1 Mus pahari
AAAAAAAAAAAAAAAGTATATCCCTTCACAATGACCTCAGCTGCAAGACGGGGTGGGTGGCAGAGTTCCAGGGGCTATTGACAGAGCATCGACTTAAACCAGAGGAATCTCTGGCGGTCACAGGCAGTAACAGAGGGAGAAGAAAGGCGTAGGGAGGAGACTTCAGGGAGAAAATGGGCCTTCCCTCCATCTCCTTGCTGTGCGCCATGGCCCTAGGTACTGTGCCTCTCTGGACTGCCGACTATTTGTCAAAGGCCAACATTCTTCCCTCGGGGAGCAGATGGAGATATCAAGAAGAGTTCTTTAGCTCATCCTGTCCCTGCTACTATGACGAGCTTCTCCTAGTCTCCTAGCCACGACCCCTGGCAGGGGGTTTACAATGGATATGTAAGAATCTTGAAGATGGACAGGTTTTTGAAGAGTTGAGATTCAAACGAACCCGAGTGGTGAATTGATGGGGCCAGCTCATATATTCAGGGTGGAGTGCCACCTAGACACTGTGCTTTGAGAACCCCACATTCTTAAAACATCTGCCTATGACTATTCTTCATTCCATATATCCCAACAGCCTGTAATCCAGGCAGACCCTGTATCCTTCGCTTTGGGTCTGTCCTGTGATGGTGAATTTTATGTGTCACCTTGGCAGGGTGCTAATATCCAGCCAGTGGGTAAAACATTACTCAACCTTTCTGTGAGGTATGGGTATATAAGGTTAAGATTTAAATCCTGGGACTTGGGGTAAGGCAGATTACTCTCTAGAATGTGGGTAGGCTTCCTCCAATTGGTTGAAGACCTATAGTAAGCAAATGCCAGCCATCCCTGAGACAGAGGGAATTCTGCATGCAGATAGTCATAAGCTCTTCCCTGGGCCTCCAGCCTTCCAGTGTACCCTGTAGAATTTGGACAGTTTGGACTTGCTGGCCTCCAAACTCATGTGGTCAATATGTTCATTTATGTATGAGACTCAACCCCCTTTAGACACATACACACACCCCTCAGCTTACCCAGAGCTATGTCTAGATAAGTCCATCGTAAGTGTAACATATGAGAAGTTAAAAAAAAATTACCCTAGCTTAGCTCAGTTTAAATACACTAGAGTGCTTACACACAGAACCTACAGTTGGGCCAAGTCATCTGGCCGAGGTCTGTCTTTTCTAATGTGATGAAGATCTCCTGTACAGCATGGAACATCCCACAGGCAGCGAGCAATAGAACACCGAATGGGTATGCGCTATCCCACTGTACAGTGGGATACTGGGTCTGTTGCCCTTGGATCCCTGCCAGTCACAACTGCCCACATAGTTACTTGAACCTCTGGGTCTGGACAAGGCTCATGCAGAGATGAAGGGGATGCTGAGAGGACCCCAACCCATGCAGCCATGAGTAGATGTGCAGGGACAGCAGCTGCAGGCTGGGCTGCTGGGAAGATGAAAGTTATTTCATGTCAGGCAGAGGTATGCCAGGGATGGGTGCTAGACTGACTTCTGCCTTCAGTCGAGTCTGGGACAGGGACTGGTCATCTCTCGAGAAGAGGCAGAGTGTGTGAGACACCCTTCTCTGAGGGAGCAAGGGGCTCAAGGAGAAGAAGTGGAGGGTCCTCTGCTGTGCCGGCTTTGCCCAGCATGGGCTGATAAAACTTCACCCAGTCTGTGTGTCAGGTAGCCAGGTGGCCCTTGGCATAGATTGATTTGCGGTGACAATGACATCTCCCTTTATACCTTGATTTAAGCTTTCAAAGCACTTTCATCTACATGGACAATTCACTTCGCCTCCCTCTCCTGACAAGGGCAGGCATGGAAATGACTTATGGCTCTCTGAGGAGGCTTCATTTTCAATACTTTGCAACTAGGTTTGGTCTGAAGAAAGACAGAGTTTGGAGGCTGCTGTAAACTCCTGCTTTAATCTGAAAGAAAGAAAGAAAGAAAGAAAGAAAGAAAGAAAGAAAGAAAGAAAGAAAGAAAGGAGGGAGGGAGGGAGGGA